>NC_139230.1:98107560-98209123 GCF_977018435.1 Lepisma saccharinum | reverse complement strand
CATTTGATTTATTGTTTCCCACAAACCTCACATCGCTACTGTTTCTGGTTTCTTCGCTATTTCAGGTGGTACTTTTAGGTGCCTCACGCGGTATATATATACAGTGCTCGAAAAATCTTCTTCAGAGCTAGGCGCCAGGAAACCACCTACTAGCAATTCTGCATACTCCAATAAGAAACTTAGCCGGCCACTGTGGCGGAGTGGTTAGCACATCGCGCTACGATGCCAGGGGTCCCGGGTTCGAATCCCGGCCTGGGCATGGATGTTTGTGAGTGTTCATTCAACACATCATCACTCATCCCCAACATCGCAAATTAGCCAAAAGTGGCAAAAAAAAGCGAAGTAAAATAAAGCAAATCAATCAAAAATCATTCAGTCTATAAGAAGCTAAAAAATCGCTAAATCATATGAGAAAGCGGGAAATGGGGAGTTCGGGGACAAGGAGTAAGAAATTGTTACTGATTCTATGGAATGTTCACAACGTTGAAAAAAAATAATTTGCTAACTTACGCTGTACTACAATTTGAACTTAGAATTTTCAAAATTTCGTACTTGCAAACTCAAAAAACGGCAATATTACAGCAAAAGATCACAGTCGCCAGACTCACATTTTTAGTCGCCATGGCGACCTGTATATATATATATATATATATATAATATATATATATATATATATATATATATATATATATACGTATATGTAGGGACGTGAAGTTTTAGTTTTATTTTTCCCTGAATTTAGTTGTTATTTTTTACTGCAATTTGGTGTTATTTTTCGCGGTTTAGGGCAAAATTCGGTGTTATTAATTAAAATCGGTTATTTTTACATACATTTTTACTGTTCCTTCTATGGTTAATATTTTCGCCTTATTTCAGTTCTGGAAAATGGAGACAAATTTAGTACAAAAAGAAATATGGCTAACCACTCTGAGAAATTACCACAGTTCTTCCATTTGAAAACTATTTAATCTCACCAGCCACTAAATATGAAATATTTATTGAATGATTATACCCATATATGAACATAGTCATTCACATATTTCCATAACAATGCCAAAAAATCCCTCTGCGACCATTTCGACAACAGCTGCTTCTCCCTGAAAATTTTCCCGTTTCTACGAAATTTCTTTTCTGGGAAGATTCCCCTGAGCGAATTCTTTCTCAGGACGAGGTAAAACACTGCCAGCCATATCTGCGCCAAACTGCAATAAATGAAACGTGATAATCTCTTTTCAATCTAACTATTACAAGCTACACTACAAATGACAGAATCGCGCTTCAGACAGTTCTCTTTGAACAGAAGAAGTATTAGCTATCCCAAGATTATATTGCATATTTCGTGGCGTTTTTCGCGTTAAAGTGTAAAATTCGGTGTTATTATGAAAAATGGCATAATTTGCGATATTTCGCGATTCCGAAACACCGAAAACTTGCCTCCTTTACCTACCAAATACATTTTAAACACTTTATTTTGCTTTCCTGAACTTTTCGGTATTATCGTTAACACAAAAACTTCATGTCATTACAACTTGTCTTAAAAACGTTTTTCTTCTTTACATTTTGTTTCGACGGTGCGAACCGGCGAAAGACGGAGTTTTATCTTGAATAGATGAAACCGGGCAACACAGGTTCGCAATTGTCACTAACGGATTAACTTTGCAATTAAAGTAAACAAAATATAGGACTTATTTGAAGAAAGAAAATCAATAAGATATACGATTGGTATGTTTAAATAAGACACATAATATTTATTTTAAGCAATATCTTCAAATATGATGCCAGAGTTTCAAACGAAATCGTCACGATTATCAAGTTCCTCCTCGCTTCGATTTTGGAGAGATTTATTTCAGTGCCGTCTCCAAATTTGAGAGGAAACAGACACTTTTCTTATCTCAGTACCATCTGTATTTAAAAAAAAATATTTTAATATATAGGTTTAAGTATCGTTACCCAAACACCCTCTTACAGAGTTATGAAAATAATGGGTGAGGTACAAGAGTACATTCTACCCCCCAAGTTGGTCTGTTGTGTGTCGTCTCGTTTGTGCAAATATTTCCATTTGAAAAATGCAAATGAAAAGAAGGAGAAGGTCAGTAATATACTCTTCTGATGAAGATTTGTATCGACACGACCACTTCTTTAGAAAAGTGCACCCCCCTTCGCAAACCAGCATTTGTCTGGAACGTGATTTTCTGAAATTATTCCAACGTTCAGGCACATTTTAAACAATTTTTATCTATTTGAAGAGGTTCCCAAGAGAACCGGACAATGAACTAACTAGTATTATCAAGCACAATGTAGTAGAATAAGTTTACATTGGCTTGAATTTCTGTGATAAGGAAGATAATGCTTATTAAGTTATGAACAATATGAACTTCTCTTATTGAGCGAAATGAAAATAGGTTCTTTTAACAGTAGCACCTTGCATATGTCAAATTATCCAAAGGGGGTACAGGGGTACAATTGGATTTACGAATTTAGGGGGTACAGTACACCCCTTCAAAAATTTTCGGGGGTACAATGTACCCCTGTACCCCCCCCCCGTTCCTGCGCCACTGGTCGTTGCAGTTCCGTACCAGTGTAGACTGGTTTTGGGAGTGAACAGTTAGAACGCCACCAGTGCGTTAATGCAATGGAATAATGCAATGGAAAACAATAAAGTGTTTATTTTGTTTGAAATCACTCAAATAAGGAATCACTATGAAGAAGTCTTCTTTGCAGCATTTTTGGTAATTTTACGTATGTGTTAGTCCATATTTTGCGATTTTTTAGTCCATTTGTATGTAGCTACATACAAAGCCACTTGTTAGTACATATTAATAATCCTAGTCCTGGTATAATGCATGACGTTTAAGACTCAACGTTAGATAGACCTAAATTCTCGAATTTTCTTGTTGTACGTAACAGCTGTGCATCGGCGCACTCCAGCGATTTTTCTATCTGTTCCATTAGCAACACTGCTTCTTGAGTTGTGTCGCGCATCGCACGGCAGAAATATGTGTGCTGGGCTCTACAAAAAATAACCCAACATCTTGCACCTTAAGCCCCTAGCGTATTCAAGATTTTCTTGGAGGGGGCTCAATTGTAAAACTCGTTGGATAAAAAGCGAGATATGCTATAAAACATTTCATAAATACTACCTTTATCCTTCATTTTAAAAGTTATTCAAAGACAAAAATGTTAACCCTTAACCGACACACCTAAACAACGTTACACTTAAGACACACCTAGGACCCTGTGAACCAGCTTTTTAATTTATATTTCATGTACATAAAAAAACTGGAAATGCACAATATTTGTTCATGCTGCCTTTAAATGTGTTCATTAGTAGTTCAAACAACAGAATATTTATATGATAAAAAATATATTCACACTGTAACAATGTATTCTGATAAATACATTTATATCATGACAAAATATGCATGTATAGAAATGAGTGTACCTGAAGAACTATCTGCGTCATTCTCTCCAATCTTCATATGTGAGATGCCCTAATGTGCCAGTAATTAAATACTAATTACATTAATGATGAACATAGAAATAAGAAAAATAACAGAACTACAGTTTGACCGATACCTCACGGCGAGAGCGCTAGTATAGTACCATTCTCACCTTTCAAAACAATTTACGCAAGGTTTATACCATGAAAGCAACTAGATTTGTCAGTCTCCCATGCAACGTGGTTTTATATCGCGGAGGTCAACAATCATAAACCTTGCCGAATTTGCATATCTTGTAGCTTATGAATTAGACGAGAGGAGACAAGTAGGTGTATTCTATGCTGACCTGGCCAAGGCGTTCGATTCGGTAAATCATGACATTTTACTTCATAAGCTATCGTATTTTAATATTTCTAAAATCGTAATTATGCTGCTAAAATCTAACCTAATGGACCGAAAGCAATTTGTCAATTATAGAGGATACAAATCTCGGAAATACCCTATTCCTTCCGGGACTACTCCTCTCTTACATCCCGAAAATTATTACGAAAACGCGTTGCCTTATATTTTCGAACGATGTAAAAATATTTAGAACAATTTGCTCTGACGAAGACAGCCTTGACTTGCAGGCAGACGTAACTAGATTACTGCAATGGATCAAAAATAATAGACTTTCATTTAATCTTGATAAATGTCAGGTAATGTCTATAACAAACGCTCAAACAATATCAAACTTCCAGTATCAGATGGGAGGAAAACAAATAACTAGGGTCACTAAATTCACGGTTCTTGGTGTCACATGCGACGCAAATCTATGTTTACAAAAGCATATGCATCATATCGTTAACCAAGCGTATAAGAAATTAGGTTTCATAAAATGATGTGGGGAAGATCTGAAAAGTATATCAATATTAAAAACTTGGTATGTCTCCGTAGTACGCGCTCACTCGTAGAATATGCATCGGTAATATGGCAGCTCTTGGACAAGAAACATATGAGGGAAATAGAGATGATTGAGTCTAAATTCTTGAGGTATCTAAAGTACAAAAAATGCAAAGTGTACCCTAAATTCACTCCGTACTCTGAGCTTGTATCGCACTTTAACGTTACAAAATTTGAAGAACGTATAATCTTAATTTGATGAGCACGCTGTATAGTATCGTGTACCTCAAATGAGAACCAGACCGAAACCTGGGTTGTTTCATGTACCGAAATTTAGAACAAATTATGTAATGATATCTGAGATGTGGAAAATGCGTAAAAATTATAATAAAGTGGTAGCAAATGATCCGAGCGTTGATATAAACAGTCTGCCACTTCAATCATTCAAAAGAGCCCTACTGGCCCAGTGGAGAAAGGAGTGAGGGCTTCGTCTGTATAGTAATTAGTGAAACAATTTATGTTATGCACAAATATAATGCACAGATATATGTAATGCACAAAATGTATGTATGTCTCAATGGAACAATGTTCTGTGGCATCGTTTGTTTAATAAATAAATAAATATTCATCTCCTTCTACATGTTCTTCTACATTGCAGATTCACATTCATTACTATCTTCCTCTAAGCTTTCCCCTGTACCTCATTCATGTTCACTATCAGCACCACTGATATTCGTCAATATCTGTTAGGGTATCATTCAAGACTGAAAGGATGTCTTCGTTCACTATCCTCGATTTAGCTTAGTCGATGAAAAAATCACGTTAACATCAAAAGTAACACTAACGTCACACCTGGGTCATCGGGACCCAATGTTAGTTTCTTTTGTCACATTTAGTACACTCACAACGTTAACCACTCCACTGGCTAGAAAGGAACAAAGGGCTAGGAGACTACTGCACCAGCCACGTCATTGCTGCCAACCATTTATTAATGCAAAGCAAAATAAATGTCCGTCGAGTCCCCAGGACCCAGGTGTGTCGGTTAAGGGTTAACGATGAGTTATTTTGAACACCTTGGTTATCCCACGGTCTTTACTGATTTCTTGTGCAAAGATAATTTTGTTTAAAATTGAGGAGAGGCTGTAGCCCCATCAACTTCCCCGTGCGTACGCCAGTGCCCCAAGCTTAATACGTACATTGAGCTAGTCATAATTTTAGTTTGTTCCTAAAAGGTACTGTAGAAGGTAACCGATAAATGGCCTTTAAAAAAAGCTCAGAATGTGTATAATTTTGAGAAAGAATATTCTGAAATGGCAAGAGTTAAAATCTTAAAAAGAAGTAAGCCGAACGGAACTCTTAACCAACACGATGGTCAGGAAGATTAGAATTTGTGTATGTACTTAAAGAGAGCTTATGTGATGTTTTGAAAGAAGAAGTGAGGAGATTGGCCTTAAATATGAAATAAAAACTTCAGGTTTAATTTTATTATTAACTGTTCAATATAGTCTGGGAGCAGATAAATACCACTTCTAAGTCATTACAAGCAAAATCTCTTGATAGAATGGCTGCGTATGATCTACATATTAGGGAACGCTCTCTTATGACTGAGCTTTGATCAGAAAGAAAACTGGCCTGATCCACCACCTCAAAGAAGTGAAGAACTATTTGACCACGTCAACAATGCCTGGAATGACGTGTGCACTTCACACAGGTATATTGAATATCTTGTGCAATCCGTTCCTCGACGCCTGTGACATGTCATAGATGCAAGTGGCTACTGGACAAGATATTAAATAAATGTTCAATTTTCCCGAACATTCATTTTCAGTACTAACAAACTTAAAAAAAAATACACCCATGTAAGAAATATTTCGAAACATTTCATATTATTCTCTTATATTCCTTAATATAAATGAAAATATCCAGATGAAGTGAGGGTCGAATCCTTATCACAGACACAAGTGGAACTGGAAATGCCACAAAGCTACAACAGAGTGAACTCCACAGCTAATACGATATCTTACTTTTTGTTTGCTATTCACGCATACACCTATTCCATCTGAAAACGGTTTTCTTTTAAAGATTTAGATCGAAAGAGTTTCGTTCACTAATTTTAACCATAAAGATCGTAAAGCACAGTCATTCATTAGTTATTTCCTTGCTTTGTTAGGGATTTTCCTGTAACGAAACCACCGATTTTCAGCTAAAATCGAGCCTCCCTTACCTGCTTTTCCTACCGACTTTAACACGTGTCCGTTTATCGTCTGTGCAATTTCCTTGTTAAATTATGTTACATTGCACCTCTGGGAGATAGAGAGAGTAAGAAGTTGTGTAGCTTGTGGAAAGCAGACTAGAAATATATTCAACACTTCATAGAAATATATGTTAACATCTGGAATGTATGGAACGATGTTTTCGCGAAAGAAAAACTGATGTAAGAAGAAAGTGAACATACGTATAGAGTTTTTTTTTTTAAATCACAATACCGATTTGGACACAGCAACGACGTTACAAGAAAACAAGCCCTAGCTACCTTCAGTCCAGAAACGTGTTGTCAATTTCTCAACTAATTATTATTGACTCATAATGTGTGTTAACACAACTTATGACGCATAGCTGAATGAAATAACAAGTTCTTGCCTAAAATATTGCCAATCAACCGAATTTGATTGAATTTCTGACGAGTATTGAGTCAGAGAAAATCGAACTGAGCTAAAGGAACCTTCCTCGAAGTATAGCTCTATATATAATAACCCGTGGCGCGACATCCCTCGAAGGGCCTTGGTCTATCTCCCAACTGCCGGTCTCCCTCCCACAATCCTACCTAGTGGTGTGGAGTTCTTCAAACGGTAATGAGGTGACGTGGGGTCAGCACACCGAACCCTCAGCCGTCATAGGAGATTTTTATGACCGGGTTACGCTACTCACTCGTAACTTCCTAATTTCCTCACGTTGGTGTGTTGCCATATACACAGGCCGAATACCCAGAGACTGAACCCAGACGGACTCAAACCCATGTGTGAAGTTAAAACAATGCAAAATCTTCCGTTCCCCCATCTACAATTTTCCACTTTAAACTACACCTCTACAGAAATGTCTATGTCTTCATCTCTCGAACAGAGTATTTTACGTGAGCACGTCAGCGTGGTGTAGGAGGATCGTGTTTGTTTGTGGAATCAAAGGTCGTTGATTCAAACTTCTTGCTTCTTTGCGGAGACTTTTTCAGAAAGTAAACGACCTTGGACTAGAATACTTATCTACATTTCTGAGAAATTTCCGTTTATATTTATGCAATTTACTTCCAGCATATCCTGAAGACATTTTAATAGTAGTAAGCAAAATGCAGCGTGGAATGAGAAGAAGCATGTGATGTTAATTCTGAGGTGGGTAGTTTCAAACGCAAAATATAGCATAACATTTGTGGTTACATCATGGAAAACAAATTGAAGAACGCAAGCAAACAACATTCTATTCGTATATATATTTGTATCGTTTTATTAAAACTACTTTATGCACATACAGACTTATCGGAACTGAACCTACATTATAAACTGGAATCCGAACCAATGTGTAATGTGACTCCACCGGGTGTCGAGCCCGGAAACCATTGATTACAACATCCTGTCAAGAACAGATGTTAATGACATGTAAGTTCTTAATATGTGTTAACTTATGACAGCTGAATGAAGGGAAAAGTTTTTCCTGAAATCCTGCCAATCACTGAAAGATTAAGAACATTAGTAGAAGCACTACTTGAGGCATGCACAGTGGCGACGATTAGGGAGGTGTGGAGTGGCAGTTGCCCCCGCACTATGCTAAACCTTCCAAGGGAAGAAAGTAAACTGTCCTTGCCCCCCACCAGTTTTGGCACCTTACCCCATCAGTTTTGGAACTCAATCGCCGCCACTGAGCATGCATCGCATAAATATTTACAGTAATATCATATAATCTTATATTACAATATTACAGCACTTCGTACTCGGTATATAAAATGGAAATGACATTATCAGGGAAGGGTGGGATTTGAACCTACGATGTTTCGATCTTGACGAAAACAGTTAAAAAAAAGTGCTGTCATCTAATCAACTACTCCAGGAGATTACTAACGGAAAACTGAGTAAAGCAAGTTGATCTCAATTGAAGCAACCTTGTGCCGGAGTTTCGAACAATTCTTCGCCAAGAACCAAGGGAAAGACACACTTTGCAAAATCGTTTGGTGTTGTTCAAAGTATCTTTACTATAGATTTCGTATAAATCATCAGAAATTTGACTCTTTGCATTCAAATGTGACGGCAATTCTTTCCAGGTGGATGAGAACCTGTTCATTGTTTCAAAATGCACATACATTTCCATATTTTCAAATTCAGAGCAAAGAATCGTGAAATATTTTCACCATTTGTATTTTTACTTAAGTTTTTTTTGTCTACTCATGTATTTTATTACTGCTTTAGGGTATCTTAACAGTAGGTATATTGTATATGTTCAAAGTCATACTTGGTACGAGGCCTATTATTTTTATTAATTTAACTACGATTGTAAACCTATTTTGATGATGTTTTTGTCGCTTTTATACTATTGCAAACTCTATGATTTTTCACCTCACACTTGGTACGAGTGTCATAATTTATTTCGAGTTAAAGTACGTAACACCTACACCCACCCACACAAATTTACTTCCGGTCTACTTCCGGACTACTTCCGGTTTACTTCCGGTTTACTTGACAGACACTTGTGGGTTTTTCCAGTTTTTTTATAAGTACAAATATTTTGCCGATTCAAAGTAACACTTGGTACGAGGCCTATTGTTTTTATTAATTTAACCACAATGATAAACCTATTTTGATGATGTTTGTGTCGATTTTATACTATTGCAAACTCTGTGATTTTTCACCTCATACTTGGTACGAGTGTCATAATTTCTTTCGAGTTAAATTACGCAACATTGCGATGTTTACGCAACAAGTTATTACGCAGACCCGTATCTAATGGGTTGTTGGTTATGGCGTAATGGGTGTCTTCTGATTGACTTACTGTTTCGGATGTTTTCATCCGCGCTTAGGTTACTTAAAGGGTTTTCGCATTACAGATCAGTCAGTATCGTGAGAGTGTTTGAAGAGTACGGATGTGTTGTTGCAGTGTTAAAAGTTAAGTATTTAATTTATTTTAAAGCTACATACTATTTATTATTTTTAAGTATAAAAAAGTATATCAAGTGATTTTTTTCATAGTAATTTCGATCAGATAGAGTTTTTATGTATTTATTATTTTTTATACTTAGTACAAATATATATTTTACATATAATAAAAAAAAGCTAATGTAAAATAAAACGTCATGATAATTTTTGGTTATATGAAGCAACAACATAATCAGCCCGTAGAGAGAATTCCAGTAAACATGGATGTATTTAGAGAAATTTATCATGAATTGAAAAGGTTACTTCTTGTTCACTTGAATAGTATTTGGTCTCATGTTGACGAGGATACTGGAAAGCACTTATTTGTATTTAATAATAACTTATCATCATATAACATTTCACCACCCAATGCTGCAGTTTTGCACATAGGTCGAAATTTGTATAGAATTAAACAAAGTATATTACTTCCTGATACGTCCTATGATGTGGAAGCTGGTGAATTTTTGTATGCTGACATAATTGGAGAGTATGATAAATTGATTCCTCTGTTTATGGAAATAAGAATAATATATCCTCTTATTAATATATAAAATACCTAAAAAACAAAATTGAAACTTGTAGAAAGTTTACTGGAGATTACTTCCAACATTAGAGAACAAATTGCTACCCTCGAAACAAGTCAGGAATCTGCTTTATCAGGTTTTACATCAGAACTTCACGATCTCAAAGAACAATTTAAACAATTGTATGTCGATGTGAAAATCAAACCCAGCTACGATGAAGTGGTACGCACCATAAACGAATATCAAGAAACGGTATTAAACAGATTAGACGATCTGGAATTACGTCAATTTTCCACTGTTGAAATAGTTAGGCTTGAGAGTGTACCAAATGTACGACGGCACTGGACTTATGTTAATGCAGGAAATGTTTACAAAATGCAGTTGGTTGGTTGGTTGATTTGTTGTTTTAAGTCCACTTTATGCACAGTAAGGCTAATTGGGACTGGACCTACAGTTTTTAAAGTGGGATCCGAACCACTTGTGCCTCCACCGGGTGTCGAACCCGGGACCCCTTGATTACAAGGCTACGACGCTACCACTGCGCCATCGGGGAGGCCCTGTTTACAAAATATACTCTTACATTCAGTCTCATGAATTTTTCCTTGATGGTGAAATTAAATTTTTTAAATTTGGCTATGTGAAAAAGGGAAAGCATGTGGAAGTACCTAATTTCACCATACAGACAAAAGATGGCATCTGCAGAGCAGTACAGATACCTGTTGCATATTGCGACGAATCTGGAAAAAAAAATATAAAACACATGAGGATCAAGAATTATCTGTTTTCCCTGTGCAAGCTAATGACAAATTATTATTTGAAGTGAAACAATTATACCCCGAGGATAATCCATTTTATGTCATATTTTCTTATAGAATCCGATGTCAAGACAAGATAACGTTAATGAATTACACAGACCAGCTCGTCGTAACTACAAACGACTGAGTGTGGTAACGAAAGGTGTGAATGATTTGTTTCAGGCTGATATGATTGAGATGGCCCCCAAAGGGGGACTTTAAAAAATTTGGATAAGATAAATCATGGTTACAAATATATGCTTACAGTTATTGATACCTTTAGCAAATATGCATGGGCTGTTCCCCTAAAATCCAAGACTAGTACTTGTGTTACCGAGGCTTTTAAGTCGATATTTAGTGAGGGAAGAATACCAAAATATTTACACACAGATACAGGGAAATAATTTTACAATTCTACATTTGCTAAGTTAATGCAACAACATAATATTAAACATTATTCTACATACAGTGATCTGAAAGCTAGTATAGTGGAACGATTCAACAAAACATTAAAAAAATCGCAAGTAGAGACAATTTAATCTACAGGGTAATTATAAGTGGGTGCAAATTTTACCCGAGCTAGTTCATAATTACAACAATACAGTACACAGTACTATTCACATGAAACCTGCTGAGGTAACCAAATCTGATGAGCAACGATTGATTTCTACCGTTTATTGTCAAAAATATACATATAGTAGCATGAAGCCAAAGTTTAAAATAGGGGGTCAGGTAAGAGTCAGTAAATATAAACATTTATTCAAGAAGGGATTCACTAAAAATTTTAGAACGGGGTTATTCTCAGTGGTTCAAGTTTTACCAGGGAATAGAAATACATATATCATAAAAGATAATCATAACAAAATATTGAAAGGGAGATTCTATGAAGAGGAACTTAGTAAAACAAAATATCGAGATACATATCTAATCGAGAAAATATTGAAGAAGAAAAATAATAAATTGTATGTGAAATGGTTAGGTCTGCCAGACAAAAGTTGGATAGAAGCAAACTAGGTGATTCTTTGACACCAACATGGAATGTGGTACAGCGTTTACCAGATGTAGTGGAAACTAATAAAAAAATGGAGAGTTGTTACCTGATAACATAAGATGTCTCATATAATTTCTTGCTTGCCCCCAATTGGCTAGATTGGAAAAATAAACATCTGTATGTATTCTCTAAAAGTTTAGAACAACCGAAATACCAAAAACTCATGAAGTTGTACGAGGGACTGGGCATAGCTATATTTGCATCAACAATAAAATCTCTAGACCAATGTTTGAAAAATTCTGTTGTGGTATTCGATGATGTTATTCTGGAAAATCAGAATGAAATTAGAAATTTTTTTGCACAGGGTCGTCACAAAGAAATAGACTGCTTTTATGTAGCTCAAACTTATACCAAAATTCCCAAACAATTACTACGAGATAATAGAAACTTAATCTGTTTGTTTCCTCAAGATCATACTAATTTGAAACATGTATACGATGATTATGTGGGAGTAGACTTAAATTACAACCAATTTTCAAAATTCTGATAATCTTGTTTGAACAGGGACGATTTTGGATTTGTTACTATCGACATGACTCGGAAACCTAGCAATTTTAAGTTTAGAAATAAAATCAACGACTTTTTAAATGTTGAAACGATATAAAATAACCATTAATCAAAAAATAAATATGACGAAACTTAAAATAGAAGATATTTCGAAATTGCGAGAGTACTTGTCCAAACGTTTCAAAGGTTGGAAATCAGAGAATCGAGGTTTTTACGAAACACACTAGCGTCAAGACCAACCTATTATCGATGCAATCAGGTGTCTTGGTAAAGAGATTAAGGGTGTGACAGAACAAAATAAGAACCTCATCAATGAATTGGTACCTCTTACTGCTAAAAAGTATGCAAATTTCCCACCTACGCCATTATCTAGTATCCACACTTCTCTGGTACTTAAGGAACCACCTGCTAAAACAGCTATAGAAGAATCAGTGAAAATCGAGTTGGTTCCCCTGGCAAGGGATTATTTGAGTACTGGAAAATTCGAGAAAGATGAGGTATTTGGTTGGTATCCAACTATAGAAGCTAATGGAGACGTAGTATGGAAGATTGGCATATCTAAAGTTACATTCGAAGGGGATAACATAAAAATTAATTTGGGTGGGAGAAACAGCTGGTCCAGATATCCTGGTACCGTAGGGCTATGGGAGCTCATTACCAAAAAACGACCAAAAAATTTCATAGAAGATGATTATCAAAGTTACTCTGAAATTTTGACACTCTCTGATGCTTTGTACCAAAATAACGATGCCAGTCAAAAGCGTGTGAAATCGAGCAGCGGGGATAAATACAAAAATCTGATTAAACCTATCTGGAATCAACTAAAAACCGGTAGTGGTATAAAACAATACAATACTCTACCTAAGGATGTTGTATGGGTAAACGATGTGAGAAAACTTATAGATAGGTTGCTGGTTATAGCAGGGGAGGAGAATGCTGGGAACGATAATTTCCATAATGAGAAAATGGGTATTGTAAACATGATTAGTGACAAATTAGCTAATTTCATTGTAAAAGATCCTAAAGGTATAGGATACTTAATTAAAATTATCAATACTTTACCTCCTAAATTCTGGAATATATCAGAGGGTCGAGGTTTAGTAAATGATATTATTAATAAACTTCCGTTCGAGTTACACGTACCTGGTTACCAATATTGTGGCCCTGCTACAAAACTTGAGAAACGAATTGAAAGAGGGGACAGGGGTATTAATCCTCTGGATGTAGCTTGTAAAGAACATGATATTGCTTTCAACACACACAAAGATCTGATGGATCGTCTTGTAGCTGATCAAAAACTTGAAGAGGCATATTTTGGAAGATTAACAAGCAGAGATGCATCATTGGATGAAAAAATAACAGCGTTGGGTACAACTATTGCTATGAATACAAAACAAAAATTAGGGTGGGGTTTGAAATATAAATACCCTGAAAAAAATAATAATAATAATAAAACAACATGAAACCAAAAGAATTTGTATACCAAACACCATATCATGATCTTTAAAATTTAAACTTAATTCGATTTTAACTAAAAAAAACAACAAGAAAGGAAGAGGCAATGTATAGCCAAAGGAAATGGAATGAAATTATTACTTAGTACGCCACAATTAAAACGATTGCAAAATACAAGAAAGAAAACACGCAGTATAGGATTCATATTCAGCATTCCAGCCATCGTGGCTGCATTGGGGGCAGTAGGGAGTTTAGCTGGGGGTAGTGCTGCTATTGCCAAAACTGTGATTGATTAAAAAAAATAAGGCAGAACTAGAAGAGCAAAAGCGTCATAATCTTACCATGGAGAAAAAAATGGGCAAAGGTGTGAAGTCTAGAGCACTCAGAAAATTAAAAAAGAGAAGAAGAACTTGAACTCTTACCAACCAAGACATTGAATCTTTAATTAAAATATTTAAAATTAAACACTTCAGGGGGTTTCATGTCTGATTCTCTGCCTTAAGGTAGTCCTCACTCTCGAGAATGTGGCGTGGTGAATTTGGACAAGTCCGAAAACATTGGTACTCACTGGATATGCTATTATAAACAAAATGACAATGATTTTATTTTCGATTCTTTCGGAGGGGTACCCCCTACAGAATTAATTCGTTACTTGAAACATGTTAAAATTTATTACAATGACGATCGTATTCAAGATTTCGATCAAATTATATGTGGCCATGTTTGCATTATGATGCTCAGAATTTTAAATAAAATACCAAACATCAAATTAAAAGATTTTCAAAAAGCTGTATTATATATTAAATATGGGAATTTTTCATCTCTCCAGCGAGACTTCGGTTTTGAAACTACATCTTCACGATGATATTATCTATCCAAAATCCATAGCTCTAACAGCATTCTACAGTAAGTATCTGATACCGAATGTAACTACCTACAACAGTACAATATTAGTAGGTAATGAAAAAATAATTATTCCTCCTGGACAGTATAACTTACGTATCTACTTTACAATTTGAACTTCCAACCACTGTCTTGATTTCTCAAAATTCTGTAACACACATAGTAGAGATTGTAACTACCAATGAAACAGTGGACTTATCTACCATGGGAGAACTTTTAGGATTCGAGAACAATAGCAAATTAGAACCAGGTGTTAGGCACATAGGTAAATTTATATCAAAATTCTTAGCTAAACAGACATTGAATACTCATTGTAACATTGCCAAACGTATGATTATCAAAGCAGAAAGAAATTCGATTGGCAGTCACAAAGAAACTGGTATTATTGCTACATTTAAACCGAATTCGGAATTTATGGAATCTATTTTCTATTCTCCAATCCCACCAGTCTATTTCCCTGTTTCTATTGATAAAATTGATTAATTAGAAATAACAATTACTAATGAGAAAAATGAAATCATCGATTTTGCTGGTGCTAATAGTACTGCGATAACAGAAATTAATATTTAAAAAATATAAATAAATACCAAGATGGAAAATATCGAGAGTTATGAATTACAGTCCTTCCCTCCAAACAGGAGGACATTTACAAATTTGAATCAGCCCAATAAAGAGATAGAGTATGACATTACGGTGGGGGATGGATTCATTCATCCACATAGATCTGATCTGTATATAAAATTTGATATTGTAAAACAAAGTAATAGTGAAGAATATCCTCTCCCTGGGGCTAATGTAAAACTTATAGATAATTTTGTTCCATTCTTATTCTCTCAAATTGAAGTTAGAAAGCATGGTACAGTAATTGACAGTATTGATTGCCCTGGAATTACATCCACTACAGTGGGGATATTGAAACTGTCCAAATCAGAGAGTGCATATTATAAAATTGGTGGGTTCGAAGCTGGAACACAAATTCAAGCAAAAAGTCACACAGTACTGTTCCCCATGAGATTGCTATTTGGATTTTTCTCTGATTATAAAGAAATTATGTGGAAAGGTGGTTTGAGTGTCATATTTCGCAGAGCACCCAATGATCATAATGCTATCATGAGATACAAAACTTTAAATGCAGATGGAACAACTAATGAGGCAAGTTTGTCCGAAGCTGCGAAATGTGTGATCCAATCTATGGAGTTGCGAATGCCTATTGTTGAATATGAATCGAATTATGCTCTCAATTACAAAGCCAACATTTTGAAAAATCCTCAAATTCCGATACGGTTTTATACTTATCAATGCATTCAGAGGTCAGTAGAGGGTAAATTGTTTGAATTTGATGTTACTAATCAGTTCCAATCCTTGCAATATGACATGCCAGAGTTTGTAGCTGTGCTGTTTCAGACTGGGAGAGATGACAATCAGGAAAAGGATAGCAGCCAGTTTGATAATTGTAAAGTTAAAAATGTGTATCTGAAGAATGGCAGAAATGAAGTATATCCTCGTGAAAATTACAATTTAAACATTACAGAACAAGATTATTTAAAATTATATGAAGCTTATAGTGCATCTAAAAGAGTAACTGAAGGTAACATACTTATGTATTATAATCCAGATGAGTTCATAATTCACAGACCAATGTTTATAATCAATGCATCAAAAATAAAATTGGTAGTTATAAATGATCGAACTAATATTAAATTAGAATGTGAATTTCATGAAACTCTACCTGAAAATACTACATGCAGTGCAAATTTAATTGTGGAGAAATCATATATTTATGATGTTAAAAATGAAAGAGTGATAGAAAAATTTTAATAGGAGAGAATAATATATATAAAATTAGACTACGTGTAGATTTTTTTTGTTATTTTCAAAATTTTGGTTTCATGTTAAGTTTATTTTTTATTCAAATGTGTTGAGTGCAATTATTATTAACTTCTAAACTAAAGTGCCCCCAAAGCAAGGTATGGATTCCACACTCGAGAATACACCTCTTGTCGTCGTGAGGATCCAGGGCTACATTTTTTATTTTACTTGTTGTAATCTCGTGGTTTGAGCTTTGTATTCTATTTTCCTCTCGAAGTATCCTCGACTGTGAGGAAAGGCAATAAATAAAATACTGGAATGTTAGTTTGTTTTCCACGGTATCTTTGTACGTTCCTCTTGCTTTCTTCGTGACTCTGCTCTCTGTTCTGAATGTATACATCTTCGAACGCAAACCAGCGAACTCATCAATAATATCACCGTTACATTCACCTTTGAACTTACCGAGAACCTTCTTGTTGCAAGAAGGAATTCCAAATCTGTTGATTTGAGGATAGGAAGAAGTGTCGAAATACCCAAGCAAGGAAAAATGTTTAAGATCTTCGTAGAGGTTAGGTGTTTGTATGTCATAAATAAAACTATCGGTGTATATGTACAAAATTGACAGCTTATCATTATAGAAGGGTTTCATAATATTATAATGAAATACGAACATTTACAGTTTCGACAAGTCGAGAACTGTTGCACCAACATAAATAGGTTTTGTGAATTTTATCAATTTTATATCTAGATTAAAAAGTGTTAATTCTCGTTGTAAATTTTTCGCGATTTGAATCTGGGTTCAGATACCAATTTTCTTCATTTATTGTTATCTGAAACCAATTTAATGTCTATATGCTTTCTGACGTTCTCCATTGTTTTTCCATAAACGGCATTATTCATTAGTTTATAAAAATCTTTATCTAAATCTGAAATGGCAGCTGTTCTGTGTCTCGTGTTGGACTAAATATAAGATTTTAACCATGGAAAGTGTTTGAACTTGAGGTTGCTTTGATTAGAATCAGGTGGACATTTAATTTCAGGAGCCGGAGGTAAATCGGAAAAAGTATCATGCAAATTATTTGGAAATTCAATGTCTACCTCAATGAACAAACCAAATTCACGATCGTCGAAACGATTAATATCAATTGAAATGGGATCTATCCACTCAAATCCTCCGTAGGGACGTTTTTGTATCATTGCGAATCCGTAGAGACTATTTACGTCAGCGTAAAATATGTAATTCGATGGTCGATTTGCATCGTATTGATTCTCAGACATGTGAATGTTGTTTACCTTTGCATGTCTTTGCGAGCATTGCACCATCCCCCACGTATCCCCTTTTCTATAAAAAGTTACATGTCCACATCCGATATCAATTCCAACTTGATCCTGGTCAGGAGCAACATAGCAGACCACGCCAAACCAGTAAGACTGTAGAAGTATGCTGGATCTAATTCATAAATATTTATTGCTGTTTTTCTGAATACCTGAAAAACATCAGCAAGTATTGTTGTCTAATTTGATATATGCATCGTGATAATCGTCAAGAGTATTGCATCTCAATTCCTTCAATATTAATTTCGCATGTTCGTATTCTTCATTCGAAATTCCGTTTTTTTCTCAGCTGACTGAAGAATTTTTTTGAGGTGGGAGAGTGTCATAGTCAAATTTAGATTCATCGGTTACATATTCGTAGGGATAAATGCGTTTACGTTTAATCAGTTCTAGGTGTATGGTGGGAAAACTATCTTTTGTAATTTTAAATTTCTTCGTCGGAAAGTTTACTCGCTAAAGCATCGAGACTTGCCGATAGAAATCTAAAATAATCTAGAAACCTTATCTCTATGATTTCATTCGTTCCTGGATTTTTAACTTTCTTACTTATAAAAATATAACGTTCTTCGTTTTGAGCAAGAATATTTATTCTTTGCGTATCGTATCCAAGATTCCTCATTAAAAAATGGAAGTCGTAATTGGATCCATTGTGAAAAAATATTGGTACGAATTTAGGCTTCTGGATCTTGAGGTTGCAGGTGTTACAGATTCCACTAATATAGTTTCCGGTGAAATGATTATGGTGAAATACTTTCCGATTCTCATCCGTGAAATGTTGATCACACACCGGACACGTTTCAATGTTATTGTAAGATTGAAGTTCATCAGTAGATAATGGAAGCATCATTGATTTTGATTGGCATAAAAGGCTGCCAATTTTCTCAACCTCCTCCACCATCTTTTTTAAAAAAAGAGTTCAATAACATTCGGTCCGCGATATATATATGGTTTATCTATCCTATCCTGCCAAACAACAACATATCCAAAACTATTTGGATCATGAAGCTGGTACGGTGTTGTGGAAGAAAATTTGGGATCCGGATCGCAATAAGACAACGGTTTGAGAAAAGCCTCAAAATCTGCGATGATAATGTCCGGATGTTCCAACAAGGCCTTGTGCATTTTAAATTCTTCGAATTCATTTGAGTAGTGTAATTGATGATACTATTGGAGCGAGAAAGTATGAACCCCCCTCTGGCAGATTTGCCTACACTTAAAACTTGCTCAACATGCCCATATGAGCTTTTTGCTCAAGTGTGGAACCCCGTCTAATCCAAGATTTTTGTAAAAATGCCCTCGGGAATTTCCTGAGAAAGTATGACCCCCCTCAGATTGCTTTGCCTACACTTATAAAAGGCACTTCTGTGAGATTGTTGTCCATAAACCTGTCAAAAATATGCCCCTCTTGATATTTTTTTTGTCCACACCTAAAACTACGCAAACGTATTAACACACACACACCCACACACACACACACACACCCACACACACACACACGCACACCCACACACACCCACACACACCCACACCCCCCCCACACCCCCCCACACACCCACACACACACACACACACCCACACCCACCCACACCCACCCACACCCACCCACACACACACACACACCCACACCCACCCACACCCACCCACACCCACCCACACACACACACACCCACACACACACACACACACACACACACACACACACACACCCACACCCACCCACACACACACACACAAACACACACATACATATTTATTTCCGGTTTAAGTTTAATTGGACACCAGGCCCAACTTGTGCAATATGCAGAGGCCTTCTAGAATTGCTCTGTGACTCTCTCATTTCTTACATCATAAACATATGATTTTTCACCTATGAGAATAACACTACATATGGTGTCATCAGGGAGTGTATCGTGGAATTCACAGATAATTTTAATGTTTGTCCTGTCATTAACCACAACTTGTTTCCTTTTTGAAGTGTTGATGACAAACATGGGTCTCTGTGCTTTGAATTCATCTGGTGTGTAATACATGTCAGTATTGCCCGAGCCTGGCTGATATTTCTACAGCACTGATGAGCAGGGATTTGGAACTGCATGTAAAACAAGACAGGAAATTTGTTACACTGATGAGAAGATCCTATTAAAAATTAAACTTGTTAGAATTGATTACTGACAAGAATAATAATTATGAAGAAACGCAGTCCCTATCTCTGACAGAGCAATGCTGTGATGAGGTACAGGCTTCAGAAAATTATACCCAAGCAGATTTCAAACAAATATCTTGCCTCTTCCTGCATACAGACCTGAGCCTGGCTGATATTTCTACAGCACTGATGAGCAGGGATTTGGAACTGCATGCAAAACAAGACAGGAAATTTGTTACACTGATGAGAAGGTCCTATTAAAAATTAAACTTGTTAGAACTATTTTCTTGCATCGATTATACAATTGTTAGAGCATATAATCATAGAACATGTGGCAGAGTGATGGCAATGTTGCAGAGAGAAACAAGATTGTAACAAGAAAGCCTGACATCCAGATTGTTGCAGGTTGTCATATCTTATAGAAGTTTGTTCTGAATATAATTATATTTTATTGATTATGACTAATGTAATAATTATGAAGAAACACAGTTTCTATCTCTGAGAGCTATGCTGTGATGAGGTACAGGCTTCAGAAAATTATACCCAAGCAGATTTCAACCTTGCCTCTTCCTGCATACACACCAGAGCCTGGCTGATATTTCTACAGCACTGATGAGCAGGGATGGAACTGCATGTAAAACAAGACAGGAAATTTGTTACACTGATGAGAAGAGCCTATTAAAAATTAAACTTGTTAGAATTGATTATTGACAAGAATAATGATTATGAAGAAACACAGTCCCTATCTCTGACAGAGCTATGCTGTGATGAGGTACAGGCTACAGAAAATTATACCCAAGCAGATTTCAAACAAATATCTTGCCTCTTCCTGCACACAGACCCGAGCTATTTCTACAGCACTGATGAGCAGGGATTTGGAACTGCATGTAAAACAAGACAGGAAATTTGTTACACTGATGAGAAGATCCTATTAAAAATTAAACTTGTTAGAATTGATTACTGACAAGAATAATAATTATGAAGAAACACAGTCCATATCTCTGACAGAGCTATGCTGCTAGGTACAGGCTTCTGAAAATTATACCCAAGCAGATTTCAACTACAAATATCTTGCCTGTTCCTACACACAGACCCGAGCCTGGCTGATATTTCTACAGCACTGATGGACAGGGATTTGGAACTGCATGCAAAACAAGACAGGAAATTTGTTACACTGATGTGAAGAGCCTATTAAAAATTAAACTTGTTAGAATTGATTACTGACAAGAATAATAATTATGAAAAAACACAGTCCCTATCTCTGACAGAGCTATGCTGTGATGAGGTACAGGCTTCAGAAAATTATACCGAAGCAGATTTCAACCTTGCCTCTTCCTGCATACACACAGACCCGAGTCTGGCTGATATTTCTACAGCACTGATGAGCAGGGATTTGGAACTGCATGCAAAACAAGACAGGAAATTTGGCAGATATTATTATAGTGATGGCTGCAGAGAGAAACAAGATTGTAACAAGAGAGACTGAAAAATACAGAAACATAACATCTCTTACATCCAGATTGTTGCAGGTTGTCATATCTTATAGAGGTTTGTTCCGAATATAATTATATTTTATTGATTATGACTAATGTAATAATTATGAAGAAACACAGTCCCTATCTCTGACAGAGCTATGCTGTGATGAGGTACAGGCTTTAGAAAATTATACCCAAGCAGATTTCAACCTTGCCTCTTCCTGGACACAGACCCGAGCCATTTCTACAGCACTGATGAGCAGGGATTTGGAACTGCATGCAAAACAAGACAGGAAATTTGGCAGATATTGTTTTAGTGATGGCAATGTTGCAGAGAGAAACAAGATTGTAACAAGAGAGACTGAAAAATACAGAAACATAACATCTATTACATCCAGATTGTTGCAGGTTGTCATATCTTATAGAGGTTTGTTCTGAATATAATTATATTTTATTGATTATGACTAATGTAATCATTATGAAGAAACACAGTCCCTATCTCTGACAGAGCTGCACTGATGAGCAGGGATGGAACTGCATGTAAAACAAGACAGGAAATTTGGCAGATATTGTTATAGTGATGGCTGCAGAGAGAAACAAGATTGTAACAAGAGAGCCTGAAAAATACAGAAACAATAAAACATCTCATACATCCAGATTGTTGCAGGTTGTCATATCTTATAGAGGTTTGTTATGAATATAATTATATTTTATTGATTATGACTAATGTAATCATTATGAAGAAACACAGTGCCTATCTCTGACAGAGCTATGCTGTGATGAGGTACAGGCTTCAGAAAATTATACCCAAGCAGATTTCAACCTTGCCTCTTCCTGCATACACACCAGAGCCTGGCTGATATTTCTACAGCACTGATGAGCAGGGATGGAACTGCATGTAAAACAAGACAGGAAATTTGTTACACTGATGAGAAGAGCCTATTAAAAATTAAACTTGTTAGAATTGATTATTGACAAGAATAATAATTATGAAGAAACACAGTCCCTATCTCTGACAGAGCTATGCTGTGATGAGGTACAGGCTTCAGAAAATTATACCCAAGCAGATTTCAAACAAATATCTTGCCTCTTCCTGCACACAGACCCGAGCTATTTCTACAGCACTAATGAGCAGGGATTTGGAACTGCATGTAAAACAAGACAGGAAATTTGTTACACTGATGAGAAGATCCTATTAAAAATTAAACTTGTTAGAATTGATTACTGACAAGAATAATAATTATGAAGAAACAGAGTCCATATCTCTGACAGAGCTATGCTGCTAGGTACAGGCTTCAGAAAATTATACCCAAGCAGATTTCAACTACAAATATCTTGCCTGTTCCTACACACAGACCCGAGCCTGGCTGATATTTCTACAGCACTGATGGACAGGGATTTGGAACTGCATGCAAAACAAGACAGGAAATTTGTTACACTGATGTGAAGAGCCTATTAAAAATTAAACTTGTTAGAATTGATTACTGACAAGAATAATAATTATGAAAAAACACAGTCCCTATCTCTGACAGAGCTATGCTGTGATGAGGTACAGGCTTCAGAAAATTATACCGAAGCAGATTTCAACCTTGCCTCTTCCTGCATACACACAGACCCGAGTCTGGCTGATATTTCTACAGCACTGATGAGCAGGGATTTGGAACTGCATGCAAAACAAGACAGGAAATTTGGCAGATATTATTATAGTGATGGCTGCAGAGAGAAACAAGATTGTAACAAGAGAGACTGAAAAATACAGAAACATAACATCTCTTACATCCAGATTGTTGCAGGTTGTCATATCTTATAGAGGTTTGTTCCGAATATAATTATATTTTATTGATTATGGCTAATGTAATAATTATGAAGAAACACAGTCCCTATCTCTGACAGAGCTATGCTGTGATGAGGTACAGGCTTTAGAAAATTATACCCAAGCAGATTTCAACCTTGCCTCTTCCTGGACACAGACCCGAGCCATTTCTACAGCACTGATGAGCAGGGATTTGGAACTGCATGCAAAACAAGACAGGAAATTTGGCAGATATTGTTTTAGTGATGGCAATGTTGCAGAGAGAAACAAGATTGTAACAAGAGAGACTGAAAAATACAGAAACATAACATCTATTACATCCAGATTGTTGCAGGTTGTCATATCTTATAGAGGTTTGTTCTGAATATAATTATATTTTATTGATTATGACTAATGTAATCATTATGAAGAAACACAGTCCCTATCTCTGACAGAGCTGCACTGATGAGCAGGGATGGAACTGCATGTAAAACAAGACAGGAAATTTGGCAGATATTGTTATAGTGATGGCTGCAGAGAGAAACAAGATTGTAACAAGAGAGCCTGAAAAATACAGAAACAATAAAACATCTCATACATCCAGATTGTTGCAGGTTGTCATATCTTATAGAGGTTTGTTATGAATATAATTATATTTTATTGATTATGACTAATGTAATCATTATGAAGAAACACAGTGCCTATCTCTGACAGAGCTATGCTGTGATGAGGTACAGGCTTCAGAAAATTATACCCAAGCAGATTTCAACCTTGCCTCTTCCTGCATACACACCAGAGCCTGGCTGATATTTCTACAGCACTGATGAGCAGGGATGGAACTGCATGTAAAACAAGACAGGAAATTTGTTACACTGATGAGAAGAGCCTATTAAAAATTAAACTTGTTAGAATTGATTATTGACAAGAATAATAATTATGAAGAAACACAGTCCCTATCTCTGACAGAGCTATGCTGTGATGAGGTACAGGCTTCAGAAAATTATACCCAAGCAGATTTCAAACAAATATCTTGCCTCTTCCTGCACACAGACCCGAGCTATTTCTACAGCACTGATGAGCAGGGATTTGGAACTGCATGTAAAACAAGACAGGAAATTTGTTACACTGATGAGAAGATCCTATTAAAAATTAAACTTGTTAGAATTGATTACTGACAAGAATAATAATTATGAAGAAACAGAGTCCATATCTCTGACAGAGCTATGCTGCTAGGTACAGGCTTCAGAAAATTATACCCAAGCAGATTTCAACTACAAATATCTTGCCTGTTCCTACACACAGACCCGAGCCTGGCTGATATTTCTACAGCACTGATGGACAGGGATTTGGAACTGCATGCAAAACAAGACAGGAAATTTGTTACACTGATGTGAAGAGCCTATTAAAAATTAAACTTGTTAGAATTGATTACTGACAAGAATAATAATTATGAAAAAACACAGTCCCTATCTCTGACAGAGCTATGCTGTGATGAGGTACAGGCTTCAGAAAATTATACCGAAGCAGATTTCAACCTTGCCTCTTCCTGCATACACACAGACCCGAGTCTGGCTGATATTTCTACAGCACTGATGAGCAGGGATTTGGAACTGCATGCAAAACAAGACAGGAAATTTGGCAGATATTATTATAGTGATGGCTGCAGAGAGAAACAAGATTGTAACAAGAGAGACTGAAAAATACAGAAACATAACATATCTTACATCCAGATTGTTGCAGGTTGTCATATCTTATAGAGGTTTGTTCCGAATATAATTATATTTTATTGATTATGACTAATGTAATAATTATGAAGAAACACAGTCCCTATCTCTGACAGAGCTATGCTGTGATGAGGTACAGGCTTTAGAAAATTATACCCAAGCAGATTTCAACCTTGCCTCTTCCTGCACACAGACCCGAGCCATTTCTACAGCACTGATGAGCAGGGATTTGGAACTGCATGCAAAACAAGACAGGAAATTTGGCAGATATTGTTATAGTGATGGCTGCAGAGAGAAACAAGATTGTAACAAAAGAGCCTGAAAAATACAGAAACAATAAAACATCTCATACATCCAGATTGTTGCAGCTTGTCATATCTTATAGAGGTTTGTTCTGAATATAATTATATTTTATTGATTATGACTAATGTAATCATTATGAAGAAACACAGTCCCTATCTCTGACAGAGCTATGCAGTGATGAGGTACAGGCTTCAGAAAATTATACCCAAGCAGATTTCAACCTTGCCTCTTCCTGCATACACACACACCTGAGCTATTTCTACAGCACTGATGAGCAGGGATTTGGAACTGCATGCAAAACAAGACAGGAAATTTGTTACACTGATGAGAAGATCCTATTAAAAATTAAACTTGTTAGAATTGATTACTGACAAGAATAATAATTATGAAGAAACACAGTACCTATCTCTGACAGAGCTATGCTGTGATGAGGTACAGGCTTCAAAAAATTATACCCAAGCAGATTTCAACCTTGCCTCTTCCTACATACAGACCAGAGCCTGGCTGATATTTCTACAAGGCAGGGATTTGGAACTGCATGCAAAACAAGACAGGCAATTTTTTACACTGATAAGAAGATCCTATTAAAAATTAAACTCGTTAGAATTGATTACTAACAAGAATAATAATTATGAAGAAACACAGTCCCTATCTCTGACAGAGCTATGCTGTGATGCTATTATTAGGTACAGGCTTCAGAAAATTATACCCAAGCAGATTTCAAACAAATATCTTGCCTCTTCCTACATACAGACCCTAACCTGGCTGATATTTCTACAAGGCAGGGATTTGGAACTGCATGCAAAACAAGACAGGAAATTTGTAACACTGATGAGAAGATTCTATTAAAAATTAAACTTGTTAGAATTGATTACTGACAAGAATAATAATTATGAAGAAACACAGTCCCTATCTCTGACAGAGCTATGCTGTGATGCTATTATTAGGTACAGGCACACAAGCAGATTTCAAACAAATATTTTGCCTCTTCCTGCATACAGACCCGAGCCTGGCTGATATTTCTACAGCACTGATGAGCAGGGATTTGGAACTGCATGTAAAACAAGACAGGAAATTTGTTACACTGATGAGAAGAGCCTATTAATAATTAAACTTGTTTGAATTGATTACTGACAATTTTTGAATACAGATATGTTTGCATCGATTATACAATTGTTAGAGCATATAATCATAGAACATGTGGTAGAGTGATGGCAATGTTGCTGAGAGAAACAAGATTGTAACAAGAGAGACTGAAAAATATAGAAACATAACATCTCATACATCCAGATTGTTGCAGGTTGTCATATCTTATAGAGGTTTGTTCAAAAAATTATACCCAAGCAGATTTCAACTACAAATATCTTGCCTGTTCCTACACACAGACCCGAGCCTGGCTGATATTTCTACAGGGCAGGGATTTGGAACTGCATGTAAAACAAGACAGGAAATTTGTTACACGGATGAGAAGAGCCTATTAAAAATTAAACTTCTTAGATTTGATTACTGACAATTATTGATTACAGATAAGTTGTTAGAGCATATAATCATAGAACATGTGGCAGATATGCAGAGAGAAACAAGATTGTAACAAGAGAGCCTGAAAAATACAGAAACATCTCATACATCCAGATTGTTGCAGGTTGTCATATCTTATAGAGGTTTGTTCAGTACACAAGCAGATTTCAAACAAATATCTTGCCTCTTCCTACATACAGACCCGAGCCTGGCTGATATTTCTACAGCACTGATGGGCAGGGATTTGGAATTGCATGTAAAACAAGACAGGAAGAGAAGAGCCTATTAAAAATTAAACTTGTTAGAATTGATTACTGACAAGAATTTTATACTCAATGTCCCTATCTCTGACAGAGCTATGCTGTGATGCTATTATTAGGTACAGGCTTCAGAAAATTATACCCAAGCAGATTTCAAACAAATATCTTGCCTCTTCCTACACATAGACCCGAGCCTGGCTGATATTTCTACAGCACTGATGGGCAGGAATTTGGAACTGCATGTAAAACAAGACAGGAAGAGCCTATTAAAAATTAAACTTGTTAGAATTGATTACTGACAAGTTATTGATTACAGATATGATGTTAGAGCATATAATCATAGAACATGTGGCAGATATTATTATAGTGATGGCAATGTTGCAGAGAGAAACAAGATTGTAACAAGAGAGCCTCAAAAATACAGAAACATAAAAGCAATAAAATATCTCATACATCCAGATTGTTGCAGGTTGTCATATCTTATAGCTTCAGAAAATTATACCCAAGCAGATTTCAAACAAATATCTTGCCTGTTTCTGTTTAATAGGCTCTTCTCTTCCTGTCTTGTTTTACATGTAATTCCAAATCCCTGCCCATCAATGCTGTAGAAATATCAGCCAGGCTCGGGTCTGTATGTAGGAAGAGGCAAGATATTTGTTTGAAATCTGCTTGTGTACTGAACAAACCTCTATAAGATATGACAACCTGCAACAATCTGGATGTATGAGATGTTTCTGTATTTTTCAGGCTCTCTTGTTACAATCTTGTTTCTCTCTGCATATCTGCCACATGTTCTATGATTATATGCTCTAACAACTTATCTGTAATCAATAATTGTCAGTAATCAAATCTAACAAGTTTAATTTTTAATAGGCTCTTCTCATCCGTGTAACAAATTTCCTGTCTTGTTTTACATGCAGTTCCAAATCCCTGCCCTGTAGAAATATCAGCCAGGCACGGGTCTGTGTGTAGGAACAGGCAAGATATTTGTAGTTGAAATCTGCTTGGGTATAATTTTTGAACAAACCTCTATAAGATATGACAACCTGCAACAATCTGGATGTATGAGATGTTATGTTTCTATATTTTTCAGTCTCTCTTGTTACAATCTTGTTTCTCTCTGCAACATTGCCATCACTCTGCCACATGTTCTATGATTATATGCTCTAACAATTGTATAATCGATGCAAACATATCTGTATTCAATAATTTTCAGTAATCAATTCTAACAAGTTTAATTATTAATAGGATCTTCTCATCAGTGTAACAAATTTCCTGTCTTGTTTTACATGCAGTTCCAAATCCCTGCTCATCAGGGCTGTAGAAATATCAGCCAGGCTCGGGTCTGTATGCAGGAAGAGGCAAAATATTTGTTTGAAAATTGCTTGTGTGCCTGTTCCTAATAATAGCATCACAGCATAGCTCTGTCAGAGATAGGGACTGTGTTTCTTCATAATTATTATTCTTGTCAGTAATCAATTCTAACAAGTTTAATTTTTAATAGAATCTTCTCATCAGTGTTACAAATTTCCAGTCTTGTTTTGCATGCAGTTCCAAATCCCTGCCTTGTAGAAATATCAGCCAGGCTCTGGTCTGTATGTAGGAAGAGGCAAGGTTGAAATCTGCTTGGGTATAATTTTTTGAAGCCTGTACCTCATCACAGCATAGCTCTGTCAGAGATAGGTACTGTGTTTCTTCATAATTATTATTCTTGTCAGTAATCAATTCTAACAAGTTTAATTTTTAATAGGATCTTCTCATCAGTGTAACAAATTTCCTGTCTTGTTTTGCATGCAGTTCCAAATCCCTGCTCATCAGTGCTGTAGAAATAGCTCGGGTCTGTGTGTATGCAGGAAGAGGCAAGGTTGAAATCTGCTTGGGTATAATTTTCTGAAGCCTGTACCTCATCACAGCATAGCTCTGTCAGAGATAGGTACTGTGTTTCTTCATAATGATTACATTAGTCATAATCAATAAAATATAATTATATTCATAACAAACCTCTATAAGATATGACAACCTGCAACAATCTGGATGTATGAGATGTTTTATTGTTTCTGTATTTTTCAGGCTCTCTTGTTACAATCTTGTTTCTCTCTGCAGCCATCACTATAACAATATCTGCCAAATTTCCTGTCTTGTTTTACATGCAGTTCCATCCCTGCTCATCAGTGCAGCTCTGTCAGAGATAGGGACTGTGTTTCTTCATAATGATTACATTAGTCATAATCAATAAAATATAATTATATTCAGAACAAACCTCTATAAGATATGACAACCTGCAACAATCTGGATGTAAGAGATGTTATGTTTCTGTATTTTTCAGTCTCTCTTGTTACAATCTTGTTTCTCTCTGCAACATTGCCATCACTAAAACAATATCTGCCAAATTTCCTGTCTTGTTTTGCATGCAGTTCCAAATCCCTGCTCATCAGTGCTGTAGAAATGGCTCGGGTCTGTGTGCAGGAAGAGGCAAGGTTGAAATCTGCTTGGGTATAATTTTCTAAAGCCTGTACCTCATCACAGCATAGCTCTGTCAGAGATAGGGACTGTGTTTCTTCATAATTATTACATTAGTCATAATCAATAAAATATAATTATATTCGGAACAAACCTCTATAAGATATGACAACCTGCAACAATCTGGATGTAAGAGATGTTATGTTTCTGTATTTCTCAGTCTCTCTTGTTACAATCTTGTTTCTCTCTGCAGCCATCACTATAATAATATCTGCCAAATTTCCTGTCTTGTTTTGCATGCAGTTCCAAATCCCTGCTTATCAGTGCTGTAGAAATATCAGCCAGACTCGGGTCTGTGTGTATGCAGGAAGAGGCAAGGTTGAAATCTGCTTCGGTATAATTTTCTGAAGCCTGTACCTCATCACAGCATAGCTCTGTCAGAGATAGGGACTGTGTTTTTTCATAATTATTATTCTTGTCAGTAATCAATTCTAACAAGTTTAATTTTTAATAGGCTCTTCACATCAGTGTAACAAATTTCCTGTCTTGTTTTGCATGCAGTTCCAAATCCCTGTCCATCAGTGCAGTAGAAATATCAGCCAGGCTCGGGTCTGTGTGTAGGAACAGGCAAGATATTTGTAGTTGAAATCTGCTTGGGTATAATTTTCTGAAGCCTGTAACTAGCAGCATAGCTCTGTCAGAGATATGGACTGTGTTTCTTCATAATTATTATTCTTGTCAGTAATCAATTCTAACAAGTTTAATTTTTAATAGGATCTTCTCATCAGTGTAACAAATTTCCTGTCTTGTTTTACATGCAGTTCCAAATCCCTGCTCATCAGTGCTGTAGAAATAGCTCGGGTCTGTGTGCAGGAAGAGGCAAGATATTTGTTTGAAATCTGCTTGGGTATAATTTTCTGAAGCCTGTACCTCATCACAGCATAGCTCTGTCAGAGATAGGGACTGTGTTTCTTCATAATTATTATTCTTGTCAATAATCAATTCTAACAAGTTTAATTTTTAATAGGCTCTTCTCATCAGTGTAACAAATTTCCTGTCTTGTTTTACATGGAGTTCCATCCCTGCTCATCAGTGCTGTAGAAATATCAGCCAGGCTCTGGTGTGTATGCAGGAAGAGGCAAGGTTGAAATCTGCTTGGGTATAATTTTCTGAAGCCTGTACCTCATCACAGCATAGCTCTGTCTGAGATAGAAACTGTGTTTCTTCATAATTATTACATTAGTCATAATTAATAAAATATAATTATATTCAGAACAAACCTCTATAAGATATGACAACCTGCAACAATCTGGATGTATGAGATGTTTCTGTATTTTTCAGGCTCTCTTGTTACAATCTAGTTTCTCTCTGCATATCTGCCACATGTTCTATGATTATATGCTCTAACAACTTATCTGTAATCAATAATTGTCAGTAATCAAATCTAACAAGTTTAATTTTTAATAGGCTCTTCTCATCCGTGTAACAAATTTCCTGTCTTGTTTTACATGCAGTTCCAAATCCCTGCCCTGTAGAAATATCAGCCAGGCTCGGGTCTGTGTGTAGGAACAGGCAAGATATTTGTAGTTGAAATCTGCTTGGGTATAATTTTTGAACAAACCTCTATAAGATATGACAACCTGCAACAATCTGGATGTATGAGATGTTATGTTTCTATATTTTTCAGTCTCTCTTGTTACAATCTTGTTTCTCTCTGCAACATTGCCATCACTCTGCCACATGTTCTATGATTATATGCTCTAACAATTGTATAATCGATGCAAACATATCTGTATTCAATAATTTTCAGTAATCAATTCTAACAAGTTTAATTATTAATAGGATCTTCTCATCAGTGTAACAAATTTCCTGTCTTGTTTTACATGCAGTTCCAAATCCCTGCTCATCAGTGCTGTAGAAATATCAGCCAGGCTCGGGTCTGTATGCAGGAAGAGGCAAAATATTTGTTTGAAAATTGCTTGTGTGCCTGTTCCTAATAATAGCATCACAGCATAGCTCTGTCAGAGATAGGGACTGTGTTTCTTCATAATTATTATTCTTGTCAGTAATCAATTCTAACAAGTTTAATTTTTAATAGAATCTTCTCATCAGTGTTACAAATTTCCAGTCTTGTTTTGCATGCAGTTCCAAATCCCTGCCTTGTAGAAATATCAGCCAGGCTCTGGTCTGTATGTAGGAAGAGGCAAGGTTGAAATCTGCTTGGGTATAATTTTTTGAAGCCTGTACCTCATCACAGCATAGCTCTGTCAGAGATAGGTACTGTGTTTCTTCATAATTATTATTCTTGTCAGTAATCAATTCTAACAAGTTTAATTTTTAATAGGATCTTCTCATCAGTGTAACAGATTTCCTGTCTTGTTTTGCATGCAGTTCCAAATCCCTGCTCATCAGTGCTGTAGAAATAGCTCGGGTCTGTGTGTATGCAGCAAGAGGCAAGGTTGAAATCTGCTTGGGTATAATTTTCTGAAGCCTGTACCTCATCACAGCATAGCTCTGTCAGAGATAGGGACTGTGTTTCTTCATAATGATTACATTAGTCATAATCAATAAAATATAATTATATTCATAACAAACCTCTATAAGATATGACAACCTGCAACAATCTGGATGTATGAGATGTTTTATTGTTTCTGTATTTTTCAGGCTCTCTTGTTACAATCTTGTTTCTCTCTGCAGCCATCACTATAACAATATCTGCCAAATTTCCTGTCTTGTTTTACATGCAGTTCCATCCCTGCTCATCAGTGCAGCTCTGTCAGAGATAGGGACTGTGTTTCTTCATAATGATTACATTAGTCATAATCAATAAAATATAATTATATTCAGAACAAACCTCTATAAGATATGACAACCTGCAACAATCTGGATGTAAGAGATGTTATGTTTCTGTATTTTTCAGTCTCTCTTGTTACAATCTTGTTTCTCTCTGCAACATTGCCATCACTAAAACAATATCTGCCAAATTTCCTGTCTTGTTTTGCATGCAGTTCCAAATCCCTGCTCATCAGTGCTGTAGAAATGGCTCGGGTCTGTGTGCAGGAAGAGGCAAGGTTGAAATCTGTTTGGGTATAATTTTCTAAAGCCTGTACCTCATCACAGCATAGCTCTGTCAGAGATAGGGACTGTGTTTCTTCATAATTATTACATTAGTCATAATCAATAAAATATAATTATATTCGGAACAAACCTCTATAAGATATGACAACCTGCAACAATCTGGATGTAAGAGATGTTATGTTTCTGTATTTCTCAGTCTCTCTTGTTACAATCTTGTTTCTCTCTGCAGCCATCACTATAATAATATCTGCCAAATTTCCTGTCTTGTTTTGCATGCAGTTCCAAATCCCTGCTCATCAGTGCTGTAGAAATATCAGCCAGACTCGGGTCTGTGTGTATGCAGGAAGAGGCAAGGTTGAAATCTGCTTCGGTATAATTTTCTGAAGCCTGTACCTCATCACAGCATAGCTCTGTCAGAGATAGGGACTGTGTTTTTTCATAATTATTATTCTTGTCAGTAATCAATTCTAACAAGTTTAATTTTTAATAGGCTCTTCACATCAGTGTAACAAATTTCCTGTCTTGTTTTGCATGCAGTTCCAAATCCCTGTCCATCAGTGCAGTAGAAATATCAGCCAGGCTCGGGTCTGTGTGTAGGAACAGGCAAGATATTTGTAGTTGAAATCTGCTTGGGTATAATTTTCTGAAGCCTGTAACTAGCAGCATAGCTCTGTCAGAGATATGGACTGTGTTTCTTCATAATTATTATTCTTGTCAGTAATCAATTCTAACAAGTTTAATTTTTAATAGGATCTTCTCATCAGTGTAACAAATTTCCTGTCTTGTTTTACATGCAGTTCCAAATCCCTGCTCATCAGTGCTGTAGAAATAGCTCGGGTCTGTGTGCAGGAAGAGGCAAGATATTTGTTTGAAATCTGCTTGGGTATAATTTTCTGAAACCTGTACCTCATCACAGCATAGCTCTGTCAGAGATAGGGACTGTGTTTCTTCATAATTATTATTCTTGTCAATAATCAATTCTAACAAGTTTAATTTTTAATAGGCTCTTCTCATCAGTGTAACAAATTTCCTGTCTTGTTTTACATGCAGTTCCATCCCTGCTCATCAGTGCTGTAGAAATATCAGCCAGGCTCTGGTGTGTATGCAGGAAGAGGCAAGGTTGAAATCTGCTTGGGTATAATTTTCTGAAGCCTGTACCTCATCACAGCATAGCTCTGTCTGAGATAGAAACTGTGTTTCTTCATAATTATTACATTAGTCATAATTAATAAAATATAATTATATTCAGAACAAACCTCTATAAGATATGACAACCTGCAACAATCTGGATGTCAGGCTCTCTTGATACAATCTTGTTTCTCTCTGCAACATTGCCATCACTCTGCCACATGTTCTATGATTATATGCTCTAACAATTGTATAATCGATGCAAGAAAATAATTCTAACAAGTTTAATTTTTAATAGGATCTTCTCATCAGTGTAACAAATTTCCTGTCTTGTTTTGCATGCAGTTCCAAATCCCTGCTCATCAGTGCTATAGAAATATCAGCCAGGCTCAGGTCTGTATGCAGGAAGAGGCAAGATATTTGTTTGAAATCTGCTTGGGTATAATTTTCTGAAGCCTGTACCTCATCACAGCATTGCTCTGTCAGAGATAGGGACTGCGTTTCTTCATAATTATTATTCTTGTCAGTAATCAATTCTAACAAGTTTAATTTTTAATAGGATCTTCTCATCAGTGTAACAAATTTCCTGTCTTGTTTTACATGCAGTTCCAAATCCCTGCTCATCAGTGCTGTAGAAATATCAGCCAGGCTCGGGCAATACTGACATGTATTACACACCAGATGAATTCAAAGCACAGAGACCCATGTTTGTCATCAACACTTCAAAAAGGAAACAAGTTGTGGTTAATGACAGGACAAACATTAAAATTATCTGTGAATTCCACGATACACTCCCTGATGACACCATATGTAGTGTTATTCTCATAGGTGAAAAATCATATGTTTATGATGTAAGAAATGAGAGAGTCACAGAGCAATTCTAGAAGGCCTCTGCATATTGCACAAGTTGGGCCTGGTGTCCAATTAAACTTAAACCGGAAGTAAATATGTATATGTATGTATGTATGTATGTATGTGTGTGTGTGTGTTTGTGTGTGTTTGTGTGTGTGGGTGTGGGTGGGGGTGGGTCTGTGTGTGTGTGTGTGGGTGGGTGTGGGTGTGTGTGTGTGGGTGGGTGTGGGTAGGGGTGTGTGCGTTGTCGTACCGTGAAAAAGCAGGAACCAAATCGGTTTTAACACCAACACTTGTGGGAACTTTTCGAAACGAGGAACTTTTCGTGGTTCCTCGTTTTGAACTAATTAATTTTTCGTAATCTACAGGCTAAATTACACCAGAAAAATTTAATTTTAACGCAGTTTAGTTTCGGGGTTACAGACCGGTCAAAGCCACACACTCGTGTGAAAGGTTCCAAATTTCGATGTTTGGCACCAGTCAGCATAAACACTTTGTGTTTAACAACACGACGGTGGCGACATCTGAGTGTGTGAAACCCGCTGCGAACTAAAAATCACGTGACGGATGACTCATCGAAACAATGTGCAACAAAATTTCCAGCAGGAGACCAACCAAACGAGGAACCTCAGGCGACTGATTTACCACAAGATTTTATGTTAAAACCAAGTCTACAATGAAAGTATGGAGATATATATAATTAAATTAACTAAAAAGCAATATGCTGCTAGTTTATGTTACCTTGGGTATATTAATATGGCGAAACGATAAGTAAGGGAAAGACGACCATGTTGAAGTTATTTATTACTGAAACCTGTACATTCATAATAGCTATGAAGCTTTCTATTCTTAATATGAACTCGTTCAAATATGCGAGTTAAAAAAAAACAACGGAAATGGATAGTCGCCATATTGAACTTCTACACCTCTGCAAGTAGTAAACTGGTTAAAACAGGTCCGTGCCGAGTGACATGGGCAAGGATATATTTAGAAGGGGGTCCAGGTGATCCGGACACCCCTAAAGATTTATGGAATTCTAAAATTAAAGAGTGAAAATAAACCTATTTAATATTTGTTGCTTAGTCAATGGTTATTTCCGCCGAACTTTTTGGAAGGCGAGTATTATATTGGGATCATAACTTTGAATGACAGTACCAAAGAAAATATATGCACAATACTATTTATAATAATATGCATAAAATATTGATCATGGTACATGCCTGGCAAGGGGACCATGCAATCCTCTCGAACTATGGAAATCTATATAATCCCACTAAGGTAATACAGGCATTTATATTTTAAAAAAATATTTAATTTTTTTTTTAATTTTTAGATTTTGAAAGAATTTCTATTTGTATAAATCAATGGGTTTGTTGTGGAGAGAAACAAGCACCTGAACTATGCAGTATGCGATATTGAGTTATTTTAGTTTTATAACCATTGATGCAACGTCACGATTTAGTTGAGTTTGAGTTGTTTTTTTTTAATCTCTGTCCAGACTTCTTGGAACCTTAGTAATATATATATATATATATTATTTTGTTTAATTCAAATTTATGTATGTTCTTTGTTTTAATAATAGTTCCTAATACGTATCATTTAATTTCTAAATACAGATTGAACCAAAAGTAGGTGCACAGGAAATAATAATTTTCAGCATGATCTCGCTCGCTACTGTCTGGATCATCCTCCAATCTGCCATGAATTAGCCGTGGACGATAAGGTTTCAACCCAATAGATTTCAGGATTCGTATAATAGAAGTTTGTGAAATACTCAATTCTGCTGAGGCTCTTGTTGTAGACTTACTCTCCACCTACTTTTGGTTCACTCTGTATATTATTTTTAAAACATGGAATTATCATGGTTTTCGGTTTTTAAGAAAATTAAAGGAAATTGAAAACATTGTTATACTCTTCGAATAGAGAATCCGAGAAATAAATGTATACAGTAAGCACCAAGCTGTACGCTCTGTGACAGCGTTTGTCTGCAAGCGACTATGTTGCCGATTGTCGGATCGGAATGGATGTTGATTTTTTTTCTATACTTTGGACCATAATATTTCAACTTTTTACTTGTGCGTTTAGGTGCAACACTACTCCATTCTTGGTGGTCGCATCAAATGTTCCAACAGCATTTCACTGACCACCGTGACGAGTGTTAGCACAGCGCGCTATGACTCCAGTGGTCCCGGGTTCGAATTCCGGCCTGAACATTGGCGGGCATTCTTTGTAAGTGTCCCTTCATCATTTTCATCAGATCACCCTCTCCCATCGTCGCCATTAACAAAAAGTGTCAGAAAAGCAACGTAAAATAACGTACTTCAATCAATTCAGCAGCATTTAGATTATATTGTTTGTTCCATATTTTCTGATCTGCACCGCCCGTGAAAAAAATAAATCCTGCGTACAGCCTGTATTCAAGCTTGCCTTGATTATATTATAGATTGATTGAGTTGGTATTTTAAGTCCACTTTATGCACAATAAATCTAATCGGGACTGGACCTACAATTTAAATTGCGATCCGAACCACTATCTGTATCCACCGGGTATCGAACCTGGGATCCCTTGATGAAAGATGACGACGATACCACTACGCCATCGGGGAGTCTCCACCGTTTCTGACTATTTCATTCTGCTTACTACATAGTCTATAGAGTCGCGGTCGTCTAGACGGTAGGGCGTCTCACATCCACGCGGAAAAATCGGGTTCAATTCCCGGGGTGGGTGATCAAAGGTTGGAATTTGTCAGGCCTTTTCCCCGCACAAAGCGGCCCTGGGGTCCACCTAGCCTTATATCTATGGGTACCGGGGACAACCTTATGTGTTGCTGATTGCATCACCTTCAAAGTGGCCGGAAGAATGTGGGGATAGGACCAAATTTCGTAAATGTGTCTTCATGGCACGGGGAACTGTGGCTCAGCCTTGCAATGCATAGTCTTAGAATGAACGAACTCTGGTATACTGTTCAGTGGGATTTGCCGTAATAAAAACTACTCGAACTTCTCTACTTCTGAAAGTTGTATGCTGATAATCGGGTTAGAGCTTTATTATATTGATACAAACTTGTTGAAATAAAGAAGTTTAAGAAAATAGAAATAGACTGAACGCGCTCTTGAACTTCTTTTTTCTGACGTATTTGGGGTGATAATGGGTACCATGTTTGTTCATACTGATATGAACGTACCGAAATAACCAAATTGGAGCAAACTGGAGGTGGACCGTCGTCTGATTGAATTTTTATATTTGACAAGGTAATAAACTGATATTCCATATGATATTACAAGTTTCCTGAAATAAGTGTAATAAAACTGAAAAGAGGGCATCGACCTATTAAGCTTGATTCACAAACTAATTTCAAGTAACGCTCAGATCACACTCCTCTCACCGTGTAGTCAAATATTGTTGAATGATTTTAAAATAGAAGCATTCAGACCTCCTGTATTGAAGAAGTTTTACTATCTTTTCTTCTTTTCTCAAAAAACTATTGACTTATTACTTGCTTGTTTTAATTTTAAAATTTTGTAATAACAAAGTTCAAAAAGTAGCTATATTGGAAACACACAAATCAGCCTGAAAATTTTAAAGGTGCTTTCGGTTTCTTAGTTTCTGTGAAGCATATTATCCTTGTTTTCCTTTGGAAGTTTTAGTGCTGTTTCATTTACATAACTGACAGTTAATGCTGTATTGCTCTAAAAACTCATAGTTATGCGGATGTTTGTAAGTATATTACATGTCAGATACTGTTGTGTAGTAAGACAATAGGACGTATGAAGTCCTCTCTTGGAATGACGATGTTTGAGAATGTTCTGTGTTTTACTCCTTGAATATCACTGTCACTTTTCCTGTTTTAGGGTTAATTTAACTACATAAATTCAAAACAAACTAAACAAAATGTAAAAATGGCTGTAGAATCGTCTGCTTTCTCTGAGCTGAATATGTCAAAGTAGAAGCAGTCGAACCTTGTCTTGAAATTGAAATAATCTGGATAGGGGGAGGGCGAATATTTACTAGCTCGTTTCTCAAGCAAAATAAGCAAGGAGCTTACATAATTGACAACGGTTGATTTTCATTTGATTTATTTTACATCGAACCGAATAACTATGTTCGTCTTCAAGGTATCGAAACCTCGAAACCGGTACCTCTTGATTACACGATGGCGATGTTATAACCAGGGCCCGGATTTTGATGGCCTAAAAAAATCTGAAATATGACCTATAAAATGACCTAAATATCAAGAAAATGACATAAAAAATGACTTAAAAATTTGTCTATATTTCAAGGTATGATAGTTATAAAGTGAAAAAGTGACATAATTTTTTTTTTATTTATTTCAGGGTATGGCAGTACAAAAAATACTTACAACTTTTCTCTGTTTCAACGTATGACAGTGTACGGCACGGCACAATTCTTACTTCTGTAATTGAATTTTAGATAAAAAAAATCTTACTTATTCAGAGTTATTGCAGTACTTAACAATGAGCATGCGAAGGTTCTCTAAAGTAAGTGAACGCCTGTTGTCGGACAGCACATTTTTGTATTTGGAGAAACTCCTTTCCACATCTGCCGACACTACAGGAGCGTACTTGAAATGCACTAAATCGGTGGCAGTGACTTCTTCAATGCACGAAGTATCAAATGAATCACCGGCCAACACCTGAGAAATGCGACACAAAGTTTTGTATCCAGAGTTATTGTCAAGAACGCTTTCCACTTTCTTCGATACGCTTCTACCAACTTCTCCTCCTACGCTTTGCAAATGAGATGCAATTTTTCTAACTGCAGTTAGAGAACTTTAGAGGCTTGCACCTTGCTCCCGTACACTTGTGATCCCATGTGTTAAGGAACTGAAATTTGCCTTTATGAAGGCTAGCTGTCCTTCAATTTCACCGTTTGAAAATAGTGTTTTAGCGGCTTGGAAATTATCGCAATAATAAATTGCTGAATCTATCCAGGTACCCCACCGAGTGATGACAGGTTCTCGAGGGAGTGGAACACCGGGAGCCATGGACTTGAACAGCACTTTACGAGCAGGAGCCTTTATAAAAACTTTCTTCGTCTTTCACACAAGGGCATCCACTTCAGGAAAATTTGCTCTAACTTCCTCTGCCACCCTATGCATAGCATGTGCTAAGCAAGTAATGTGCACCATTTTCGAGTAAAAAGCCTTTATTGACTTCCCAGCTTTCACAAAGTATGGCGCGGCGTCAGTCACAAAAAGCAAGACGTCATCATATCTGATACCCTGAGGCCGTAACAAAAACATACACTTTTCAAACAGTCTACATATTGTGGAGTGATTGACAGTTTCTAACACTTCACTCGTGAGCAGAAAGACTTCACCTGGTCCATCGATCTCCAACGTACCAACGACAACGTTAGCCACGCAACGATTTTCTACGTCATTTGTTTCATCGATGGATACGAAGATCTTCTTCCCATGTACTTTTCCCCGTATCTTGTTCATGGTGCTGTCGTAACATTGTACCAGGTAGTTCTTCCGAAGAGTTGATTCGTTTGGGATAGGACGTCCGAAATGCATTTCGAGAAAGCTCTTAAATTTAGCATTGTTTACTGTCCAAAACGGGATGTTAGCAGAAACTAGAGCTTCACAAAAGTCTCTGTTAAAATCGGACGATTTATTCACCTTCATGGATGTACTCTGTTGCAGTAACAATTGCGTGGATTTCTTCTTACTCGCGAGTTGCACTGCCCGTATATGCTTATCGAAATTAAATTTGAGCGTAAGTACGTTTTTTTGAATATGGAATAATTATATTGTGAGTGAAACGCGAAAAGTGACCAAAAAATGACCTAAAACTTGCAGAAATGACCTAAAACTTAAAACAGAAAATATGACGAAAAAATGCATAATAAAAATCGCATTTTTGTAACCTGGGCGTCACATCTAGAATTTTCCTACTAAAGAGCAATGCATACTACACAAGGAAAAAAGATGACATGTCATCAAAATCCGGGCCCTGGTTATAACTAAACCATCGGGGAGGTTGCGATGCCTTGTAATCAAAGGGTGATGAGGGAGACTTCACTATTACACATGGACAGGGCACGCAAACTCCACAGAGGACTTCATCCACACGCCAGTGTGTTGTTCGCTTGCGAAATCTTAAGTATAAAACGTATGAGGATTAAGGTTAGTGATTTATTGTACGCGTAAATTGCAATGGCGATAACGAATGATTGTTAAATTCGTAACGGATTTATCAGAACCCTTGCAGCTGCGTTGTTTCCTCGCTGCAGTAAACTGATGTGCCCTTTAAATGGAAGTCTCTACCAAAGACCCCATGACCGTTATGAGGCGCCAAAGCGTTTGGAATCCTTTCGCCCAGAATTGTGTGCTGGATCTCTGAGAGCTCGCTTTTCGGGTTCTCTTCCAAACAAGAGCAGCAACAGTGAAATTCACGGGAGCAGTTGGTGGCGACCTAAGTACTTCCAGTTTGGTTCAAGGTCGCTGTACAAATAATTAACGTCAACTGCAAGGAAAAACGGCAAAATTGTGTCGCTGCTGTCTCGATTGCTCCGGATGGCGAATTTTTAATGCGGCTCAGTGTCGCTAACGTTTAGAAAACATTGGCAGGGGCTCAAACACTTCGGTTACAACTTCGCGGAAAAAAATATCTTTTCTGAGAATATTCTTTGCGACACCGGAAGGTTTCATGGCTGAATTTTCTTAAATCATGTTTTCAGTTGGAAAAAGACAGTAGAAATTAAACAAAGGATCTCTTTCCTTTGATGCAAAACTCAATGGTTTTTGATCATTAGCTTCCTTGCATACTTTACACAACGCCACTTCTACATTTTCATCATACAAACTCCACGGATTTTTGCCCTACCATGAATTTTGAAATTATTTCCACCATCAATTCTTTGAAAAACTCAAGATGCTGACCAAGGCAGAAATTTATTTTATTTTAAAAAATAAATTAAACGTAACGTTTCAACCTTCTAGCAAGGTCTTCATCAGACTCTGTATCAAGTACAAATTAATAAAAAAATTGTACATGATACAGAGTCTGATGAAGACTTTGCTAGAAGGTTGAAACGTTACGTTTAATTTATTTTTTAAAATAAAATAAATTTCTGCCTTGGTCAGCATCTTGAGTTTTTCATATAATGGAAACAAGGCTTAATGGCGTTATAATCAATTCTTTGTTTCCCGTTCATTTGATAGTTTATGTAATAAAATCAATATATTTTATTATCAAAATAATAAAGATAAACGGGTTTTCTAATGCACGCAAGCACCAGACATGAGTAGCTATGGCAATGTTCTTTGGAACTAAAATCTTTTTTCGAGCGTTTCGGGAATGAATATTGATTGATTTATTTGCTTTATTTTACTTCGCTTTTTGTGCCATTTTTGGCTAATTTGCAAAGATGGGGATGAGTGAATATGTCTATTCCTCTTGAGCGAGAATGCTATTCAACTATTGTTGAAACAATAAATTATTGTTGTTATTATTAAATTTTAAGAAAATGTGATTTCGTGCCTATTTTTCCTTCAATTCCTAGAGTTCGTAGGATCTTGACTTAAATATAAGAAATATTTTTTTTCGGAATAACAAACGTTTTCAGTATGATATAAAAGTGACTACAACTCGTTCCGTGCTTGAACCCTAGATATTACAGAAATAAGAAATTTCTTGTGCTTGTGTAAGCTAAAAAAATTATCAAGATATACATATGTTTGTTAATATTTTCCCACCCATTTTATCTATTATTATATTCATGACAGTTACGAAGACTAAACTCTGTAGGGAAACAGCATTTGAATAAGGGAGGCCTGCCAATCTGTTTTATCGTGGTTGACACGTGGCCAGCACATCACATCTCATTGTCGCTGTTATCTGGTTATCTCCACAACTAGTATTGCTTTCACGTATTTCCCCTATTGCCTTCAAGAAACAATAATCTTCCAGCTACCACCGGTAAGGGAACCTGTGATTGCTCGAACCGAAAGGCGTGAGCGCTAACTTGAATTTTATTTTAAGTCTGCTTCAAGCACAGATGGGCTAATTAGGACTGACATACAATTTAAAGTGGAATCCGAACCATTACGTGCCTCCACCGGGTATCGAAAAGGGATTTCCTTGATTATAAGGCAACGACGTTACAACTGTAGTATACTCCATATATGGAAGACCCTATGAGTGAGCGCTAACCATTCGGCTAGTTGGAAGCTCCAACCATAACATGGAACTTGCAAATTATGGGTTAAGTACGGAAATAATGATGATAAAGTTAGCACAGTCACAGCAGTAAATGTTTGCAGTAAACAATTACTAGTAAACCTCTTTATTTATTTATACTGTATCAGAAATTGAACATGTAATACAGATATAGACTAATACCCAGTTATTGCGTTCATTATACACTAGTTAAGATACCATTATTGAATAATTGCACAGATCAATGTAATATAATAAAATATATAGACAAACAACACATTAAGCAAACATACACGTCTAAGGTTCCATCGTAATTTATGTAATTTTAATATTTTTCTTTTCAATATTGGAGTTTTCTGTTTTCATTTTCATTTATATCATTAAATGTTTTACACATATTTCGAATTGGGGATATTGCCAGTGGGTTGGTTCTACTTCATTGGAGGATGAAGAGTTTCTAAATATTTGAGGCCTCCCCAATTGCTCAGTGGTAGCGTCTTCGGGTTCTAATCAAGGGGTTCCAGGTTCGATACCCGGTGGAGGTACAAGTGCTTCGGATCCCACTTTAAACTGTAGGTCTAGTCCCGATTAGCCTTACTGTGCATAAAGTGGACATAAAACACAAAATCAATCGATCGATCGAACCAAATATCTTGAAATGCTGAGATGGAGAGCACTAATTCAACAGCGTGTGCAGGGGGTATTTGAGTATCTATCCACATCCCATAAGTATGTAAGGCGAAATTTTATCGGAACCAGTAGATTTTCGGCTTAAGATTTTTTATGGCATCTTCGATATTTTTAAGACTAATATCTGACAGGTTTAGTTTACCAATTTCACTGTAAGATTGAATATTCAGCATCTTATTTTTTCCATCATCCTGCTGGTACACAGATTTAAAATATTTAGCAAACGGTGTTGTTACTTGTAGAGTGCCAGAAAGTATTTTACTTTGGTATTTAATGGTTCTGTTCTTGTTTTGTTTTTGAAAAAGCAATTGCAATGAAACATGAGAATCGATTCGATAGGTCGTGTTGTCACTCTAATTTCATAACATTGAGGTGTGCGATTGTAATTGCAAAGACAACGAATGATTTGAATTATCGGGAACTATCACACTGATTAAACAATAGTTCCGCTCGAAAGAACAGTGCTGTACCTGCCAAAGAAAACTTTCGCATATATACCCTGTCACCCCCTCTCTGATCTCTGAATGGTGTATCAAACGTTCCTCTTTGTTACATTTTTAATATCAAACCTTTCACTCTGTCTGCAGTCGACCACCCGAAAACAGTTCTTGTATTTCACGTAACAAGTACATCATGATTAACTCAATATAGTTCTGCGAAATGAAAGAAGAAAGCGATTCTTATTGTTTTCTTGAAGGGAGAGAGGGGGAGAGCAGAAACGTTCTTAATTCTCTTAATAGTCTGTACACCAGGCATGATTTTCCTGCATAGACTTGAAAGGCGAAAACGCTTTATCAGCAGCGAAGGAAGGAAATAAGTATATTTGCCTAGATGTGATTAGACGTTCAGCTCCACCTAAGAAAAATAGATATAATGATTTTGATGTTACGGCTTGACCAAGATGAGATAAATCAATTAGCGCTGTGTATAATTTTTAACAGTAATCCGGCGGTTGGGGCGTGGGCGATGCAATCAGCTGTTTTCCATGCCATCGTCCTTACTTACAAAAAAAATCCCACAGTAAGAAATTTAACTCTCAGTTCTGACTGCTGGCAAAAGTGTAAGGAAGTCATCATTGCTAAATATTGTTAACACCAAAACCATTGGGTTCGAATCGCTATACCAGTTTCATCCATCTATTAATTAAATACTCATCTGCCTAATGAGGTGAATAAGTAATGAAATATAAGAGAGAAATGAAACATACAATTTTAAGGGAGGGAGCTGGAATACCGCTTTCATTTACACACGGAATGTACAGCAGAGAAGCTAATTGCTTTGCAACACATCAGGAGTTAACGGAAAGCGAACGCTGTTTATTCGTTTTGTTCAGCCCCGCTTCAGTACTCTGCTTTTTTGTGTCGTTAATTTTAGCGTAAAAGTGAATTCTTTCACTCGGCGAAAGAAGAATCATAATAAATTTCGGAATAATAATGGCCATGTTTTATTACATATTATGCGAATGCCATTAACTATTATTTTGTTACATCTTGCTTGCAACCTGCAGCGAAATATAGATACCAGTCAAATACTTTGTAGCAACCAAACCAGTGGAACAAGGGCTTTAGATTACTGAATCAGATAACAACGTTCACATGTTGAAAGCAGGAAAAGCGCTCTGCAGTTGTTATATCGAAATTAGGCATTTGTAGAGCTTGTTATGATGCAAGAAAGGACAAGTACAAAACATGCTTATCTGGAATTCGAACCCTGAAACCACCCTTGAGCGCAAGGACTGAAAGTAAAATTTAGATCTGGCATTTTTTGTTAATCAGGCTCAACAGTACATGACGAAGAGAAATACTTGTGTTATAATTTTTAGTTGAAGTTTGTTGTAAGGGAGAGCTTTGGAAGCACTCATGTTGTGCGTGGGAAATGATAATTCTGTATTAGGGAAAGGAACATATATGTTCCCACTTAGTAAGTTCTGTGATGAAGTAAGATATTTGTTCGCTTTTTTTTATTTGTCGCTAAGTAACCTAACACTCTTTTGGTTGGAGAATTTGTCCTGGTACACGCGATTCCAGCTATCACTTATAAGTAGGGCATGTAGCTAGAGATTTATGAACTCAGAGCAAGAATGTTCTTCAGTTTTTAGCACTAATTCCATTTCATGCGAATGAAAAAGGATGAGAAGCTACTCCTTCAGGGAACCGGGAAAGAGCTTGTACAAACACACGATGCCTCCAGTTTATTCATACATAGAAAAGTTTATTTGTTAATGAAAGGGAAGACTTTATTCGGTTAAAGAAGTCATCTGGATGGTTTGCAGGACGCTGCTGAATAATAGGATTTTTTTTAGTGGCATCGTGGACCGAAGGACATGGCTCTCAAAAAAGGACTGTCCTTCGAAAATCTAACCTATTAGGCAAAGAACATAGGACAGCTCTATAAGTGAGTTTCATCTACGTCATAAACTGTTGCACTATTGGATCTGCAGCCATGATTGAGTAAGGTTCTTGTAAACAAGCGGGCGGGCGGGAGATTTGATAACCTGGTTTACGATGGTACATTATGCAGTATTTTATTGTTTAACAGAAACTCATGTTTATCCTCGAATTTTTCGAAAAAGAGAAGGTGTACTTCACGACACGGAATATGAAAGTACTCGATAATTGTTGATCAGAGGAAGCCGTCTCTGGTTGGCAAGAATAAATTGTACCAACATTAATGAACATTTCCTTTCAGGAAAGTTTATACATCACCTTCCTCTGTTACTTTTAGTAGAAATGGATCGAACTCTGTTTAACCATACTTAAAAGTATGCTTGTTTGTTTGATTTTTGGGTGCTGATACGATAGAAATGATAACACAAAGTTAAATTCATCTTGGTAATTGAACGTTTGTACTTGATTATTTATATTTCGTTCGTTAACACAAAGTGTTATTAATTCTTATCCGATACATGAGAGAAGATGCCGGTAGTACGCTTTGCGTACTGTCAGAAAAATGAAGCACTGCTGGGTTAAAACATATTAACAAATTGATTGATTAATTTGGTTTATTTTACTTCGCTTTTCTGCAAGTTTTGGATAATCGTGAAGATGAGGATAAGTAATGATACAATGAAATTGTTTAACGGACACTCACAAAGAACACTCATGCCCATGCTGGGATTCGAACGCGGGACTTCTGGCATCGTAGCACGCTGTGTCAACACTCCGCCACGAAGACTGGCATATTCGAAATTGTTAAAGTTAGGAGTGAAATTACTGTTTTCGACAACGAAACATTTTAAATTACAGAGCTTGAACAAACTTATAGGGAAACAGACGGTAATGTCAGAGCCTTGAAATTTACGGTTAATCTTTACTGGATGTAAATATTTCATGCAGAATCCGAACCACTAATAAATACGAAAACAAATTGATTCCAGGTAACTGGGTCAAGTAAATAAACAGACGTGAACTATAATTGGCCAAATGTTTAGGCCCCTTTTTATTTCGTTATAGTCCAGTTCATCTGGATCTACACCGCAATTCTTCCCCTTTTCTTCATATCTTTTTCTGTCGACTGAGCAAAGAGCTTGAACACGTGAAAATTTACCGCTGTTTTCAGATAGCAGAACATTGTCATTAATTTTATGCAATGTTACCGACATTTTACACAGTACTAACAACAAACGTACCTTTGGCGCAAGTGTAACGGAACGCTACGTGGTGGCTATTTCCGTGCAGACGACAAACACTTTGGCCACGAAGATGGCGGTGGTACTATTTCTGACGTCACATTAAACCCACCTATTGTTCGGCAATCTCCGTAACTTCAAATCGCTCTTAAATTTTACAATTATTTTACACTATTTTTACAATCTATCTGTTCACAAAGTGAACTTGCAACAACTCTTTAGCTCTTTCGCTGAATATCCTGGAACAGTCACTTTTATAAAATAAGATAAGTGAATTACTTCAGAATCACATGTTTATGTAGTTTAATTATTTTTATTAATATCGTTAGAATTACATTCAAAATTTAATGTAAAGTTTTTCTTTAAAATGATATGAATTCAAAGCATTATTTTTCCATACACTTGAACTTCAGAGGGAAACAAGCGTGGGAAGAACGCTGAGCTGTTTCATTGAATGGCGCCTTGATGTCTGGAGGGCGGCAAAGAGTGTGGATCAACAAGGGAAAATAACAATTTACCTAAACAAAATGAACTTATGGCAGTATACATTAAGTATCCTTTTGTTACTTCCAATTTTGCAAATGCAGTAGTAGGCAGGTTTTCCGTCATTGTAAGCATTGTGCATATTGTTATATAGAATTAAAAAATGAAGGATTGAAAAAAGAACTCGAAGAAAATCTTGGACAGTCAGATTGTTAAAGAATACAGCAGGCCGTGGCGACAAGAGAGAGAGAAATGGTAGTGTAACGCGACCTGCACACGTGGCGAAAATTGGTTGCTAAGAGCCCTAAATCTGGCCTCCTAACCTAACAATGCAGACACTGTTAGAACCGTAATTGTGAAAGTAATATATGCTAGTTGGTTACGAGGTTTAAATTTGCTGCTGACAGCATATTCTTTTTTTTTTATTACGTGATGCCTTGATCACCGTGCTGTAGAACGCACAAAATTTACACGAAATGTCCTCTCCAATCTTCCTCTTACCCATTTCGTCTCTTCTTTGGAAAATAATAAGTATATTAGACGTCGAACTTCACCTAAGAAATGCAGAGAGATTTTTATGTTACAGATTGAGCAACATGTGAAAAATGCATTGGCGCTGTTGTCAAATTTCCAACAGTAAGCGAGGAGTTGGAGCTTGGGCAATGCAATCAGCTGCTCGTCATGTAATCATACCCCTGTTTTACCAAAATATGCGACATGAAGGGGGAAAACTGTACACATCGAAAGTAGAGATGTAATACGAGATCGTTGTTAATGTTATTGAGAACGAAGCACTGAAAGGAAATTATAGACATGACAACAAGGCGATATTCGGGCACAAGTTATGGGGAAGCGCGAGGAGAGAACAAATGACTGTCCACTTTATTTCGCGAGTTTGCCGGATTCCCCACATCTTTGTTGAGCTGTACTTCTGAACAATATTATTATTGTCGGAATTGGCAGAAAAGGAAAATAATCAACTTCTGTTTATTTGAAAGCTTAGTTCACTCTATTGATTATGTTATGAAGTAAGCCAGGTTTTATTTGGGTTTAGGTTTGTCACAATTCTTACTCATTCATTGGGAATGTCATTCGTAATACTACGCATGTTCTGTCCGAGAATAAAGTACGAGTACGAAAGGTTACTTTTGCACTTCCAGCACTCTGCCCCTTCAGTTTCGTGCTACGTGATTAACAATTTAAAATTAGACATTCTAACATTTCTTGATTTGATCGTCATTATGAAAAAAAGATAAAAAATGCTGGGGCTGATTGATTGATTGATTTGGTATAATTTGCTTCGCTTTTCTGCCACTTTTGGCTAATCGCGAAGATGGGGATGAGACATGATGTGATGAAATTGATGAATGGAGGGTCTAACCTAGAACTACGATGTGCTAACCACTGCGCCACGGAAACCAGCATAAGCGAAGGAAAAAAGGCTGGGAATGAAGTGTTCGATCGCAGATTAGTTTCCTGCCTTATTAAACAATCTCACACATTGTATCTACTACTTGATACTAAAAAGGGGTCCCAGTAAAGGAACACTTTCAACTGTAGGAATATACTCGATTACTAATCTGTGCATGAAGAAGAGTACTTTGTACAGTCTCGGTGGCGGATAAAAGACTTCCTCGAAAGGAAGGAGAGGGAGTGTAGTGCTTTTTTTTTTAAACCGCCCTTCACTCACTCACTGGAGTATTTTTTTTTTATATATATATAAGATGAGACGTTAGGATAGAGGAAGCCCTCAAGTCAGCCCATGTCTAAGTTTACATTGCATGAGCTCTTTGACACTTTAAATGAGAGAGGGAGAGAGAGATGTACGATGGCTTTGTAATTATGCCTGCGTGACTCGACCTTGACTGCATGAATATGCTGGGAAAAGTTTTTTTTATTACGATCGAATGTATGAAGTCGGTACAGTCCGTGTCAAGTGTAATGGAAAGTAAATCGCATATACATATTTTCATTCCATCAGTAAGAACATCAGAATAAACAATCGTATGGAGGCAGAATGTCCCCTTGTGAGGTGAAACACTGAATCACTTAGAGAATAGACATCCCCTCCTACAGTTGTCATGGCATTAATGATTATTTTGCATTCTGACATTGTTGTCGGCTCGTTGGTGTTCTTGCATAAAATAAAAGGTAAAAGGGAAACTTGCCAACTGTTCCATTTGCAAATCATATAGTAAGCTAATCCAGGTAAATGTTTACCACAGAAAGCCCAATAAGCAGCAGAGAGAAATGGATTATTAGCTCCTGGTTTTTGTTCTTTGCCGCCTGTTCACCCAGACTTGAAGGTGCCGTGTAATGGAACCTTCCTCTTTATCAGGCATTTTTCTCTTTGGCACCCAAATCTAATGACATGGGTGTGCGCAGACCCTCACATTAAAGGGGCAATAGCTCTGGTGGAAGTACAATCAGAGAAAGAAAACACCAATTCCATCTCGCTGTTATATTGTATTCATGGGTCTGGAACAGGGACGGCGAAAATCACTGTGTTAGGGGAATTCAAAGATATGTGGCACCATCCGGGGCGCAACTTTGCAAACTCTACATAGTGAAGCATTTTCTGCCGTCTTATTGGCTACATTAGTGATGACGTCACACCTACAATGACACGGTCTTGACGCCGCTGTGCTTATTGTCCGAGGCTCGCACGTCAGAGCAGAAGACTAGCCTACGTTACAGATTATTTTGTTTCAAGATATTTTTTCGTAAAAGAGACAAATGACAAATGCAATTAATGGAAGTGCTAACATTAGCGTGTGCCTCTGGGATGTGGATATTTCGTACCGTAAAGATAAAAAGGGAGTTATAAATTCATGCAGTTGAAGACTACAAACACCAGTGGCGTAGCATGGGCATTTCAGGTGGGAACGCCAAGCATAAAGGAAGGGTCGGCCCTTTCTTGCTTAATAATTTACTTATGGTATTAGTTGCCACAGGTATTGTTTATTTGCCTAAACTCAGCTGGGTTTTCAATAAAACATCATCCATGCATGTTTTAGCTAGAAAACTAGATGCCTCACTATGCCACAAATGTTTTGAACTCGGTGTCTTATATCTTTTTTTATATATACCTTTCGGCATGACGCAAGTCATTAAAAAACCTACCTGAATCACAAGCGCCTCTGAACAACAGTATACGTCATTCTTGTGGATGATCCAACTACTGATTGATTTGGTTTATTTTACTTTGCTTTTCTACCACTTTCGGTTAATCGCGAATATGAATATGAGTGATGATATTGAAGAAGGGACACTCAAAAAGAACACCCGTGCTCACGCCGGGATTCGAATCAGGGGCCTCGGTCGTCTTGGCGCGCTGTGCAAAACACTCTGACACGGAGGTGGGTGATTTAAATACAGTACAGTGAACTGACGTAACAGTGCCGATTAGTAATTGAGACCACTGTTTATTACAATTTGAGAATGTTGATAAACATTTTTAAATAACTTTGTTCAGAGATCATTCGCTGTTAAGAGTTTTCAAATGAATGCTAAACATTTGCATTGACAGATACTAACGAGAAAAAATAATATTAATAAAAAATAATAGTTTTGCGGGTTAAGTGGTAGAGCAGCCACAGGGTGAACTTCTACCACGAGGACTTCACCAACTTATTTGACAAAAACTGTATTGATCTTTTAGTTTTTAATGCACATCGCTTTTCGTGCGATAAATTATACAATGCAGTGGCAATTAAGAAGTGGTATATTTGAGTTTGGTAAAGCTACTACGTCAGTCAGTATTGCGTATTGTATCATCACATAGCACGAGCGCGAAGACCCAGGTAGGAATTCTAATGCTGTCATCTGCTTCAGAAGGCAGGAAGGGTTCACATGAACCAATCACGTAGCTAGTCCTCCTGCTCCGTACGCTGGCGTACGAGAGAGCATTTGCGCGCGTGCTGTAGAGATCCAAGCTTCCCCTCCAGATAGACAGCAAAGAATATAGAGTCCTTTACGCCGAACCTGCCCGGCGTCCGGCCAGGAAAGGCATTGAAAAAAGTCTAGAACGAGTGTTGTTAGTGGAGCGTTGCAAGCGGATCGCGAAAAATAGCTATTATAATGCCATGAAGGTCAAACATATATGAAATTAGTCAAGTTTAAATTTATATTTACATCATTTACGCATTTTTGAAATTGAAAGCTGGGAACGCCGGGCGTACGGGCGTACTATAACGCTACGCCACTGACAAACACCAAGTTACCCGTTGCATCTATATAACGTGCAGACATTCCTCTCTCTCCGTTAAATAAATTATAAGAATGTCTTTGGGCATTTGGATATTGCACAATTTTCACATCTGTAGCATACACATATTGTATATATAAGTAGATTCTTTCTCCTTGTGGTCTCTTAAATGTTTATAAAATTTTGCAAATATTTCATTACCACCCCTAAGTAGCAGTTCCACTTATCGCAAGGATTGTTAGCTTCAGTTCGTGTCCTGCATTTCTCAATATTTCAATAGAAGCGGATTGACATTACGAAATGTTATTTATTTATTTTTCGATCAAAATCAGTTCTTTCTTCTGAGAGGAAATTGAGGAGATCATTGCAAAATAAATATCGAGTTGCGGTGTACTGTGTATTGAGTACTCTGGAAAAAATGAGCATTCTGGAAAACTCAGAGAACAGAATGGAACATATTACTTCAAAATTGATTATTACGTTTTATAAGGTAAGAAATAAATTCATCCCTGGCAGGTATGCACATTTATTTCGTTGCTCGAGATGCTTCAGTCTGTTGATAACAAAACCGCAGCTATTAGGGTTTGGGGGGCTGAAAGGCAGTCGCACCGAGCGCAAGCAACAAGTTTATTGTGTTCCTTGAAAAAGAGTTTTTGTGCATAATTGTTCATAATAATGTCGTATACAAGATACCAAGTAACGACTAATGATAACATGCCTAGACGAGTTTGAAAATTTGGGAAAAGTGATATGAAGTATTAAGAGACACAAATATATTCTCAGTATTAAATAATAATGTTATTATATTATTCGTGCGTTTTATTTCAAGTACACAGCCGACCTTCGTGGCGGAGTGGTAATGACACCGTGCTACGACGCCAGAGGTCTCGGGTTCGAATCAAGCCTTGCCTTGGGTGTTTTCTGTGAGTGTCCCTTCACCAATTTCATCATATAATCACTCATTCTCATCTTCGTGATTAGCCAAAAGTGGCAGAAAAGCGAAGTAAAGTAAACAAAATAAATCAATAAAGCACGTATTTTTTGTAATATTCTCTTTAGAAATATAATTCACGGTATTCTCTAACCCATAATAATTACTCTCAATAGACTACACACAGAAACACATTGTAAATTACCCAGAGAAAGGGAAGGAAATAATAACAATTGCACATTTGTTTTGTAAGGGAACGAAAAGATCTGTTGTTGCAGTGGATGCTTTGTAGTTTAATTCACGAGAATGACATTTGAATCAAGCACGGCTCATCCCTGTCACCCAAATCATTTTATCCCCTCATATGAACTGCAAAAATCATCAGTATTTATGTCATTCCGTACTGCTGTATACAGAATGGAAAACATTCTTACGTAGATAGTGATATATGTGTAGCATTGTTATTATCTAGTAAAAAATATTAAATTTTTATATATACTAGTACTATTTAAATGCACATTTGATTTTTGAACAACTTACGATACGAAATGTAATCATTACATTCACATGTAAGGGTATTGACAAGGGTTAGGCGTCAGGACACCTCTAGGCTGAACCTCTCCCGCTTAATAAAGACAATTCATTATTATTATTATTATTATTATATTATATGAGGAAATAATATTAACACTAATTATTAAACTAAGGAAAGCATAAATACTATTCTCCAATGCGCCAATGTGACCGCCCATGCTTATTAACAAGATGTTGTTTTTCTACCGTCTTCTGCCATGCACGCCAGTGTAAAAATTCTGCTGAAATAGGATCCAACGAGTATGTGGTTCTACGCGTTCTGCCAGACCGAATGACGTCATGTCGTAATCAGCTAATAACGGCAATGGAATAAGGAGACTTGTGCTTCGCTGTGTAGAGTTTGCGAAGTTGCATCTGGGGCCCACCTCCATTTTTTTTTCTCTCCATGGTTGGGTTCAGAGACTATTTTTCATGTACTGACAACATGAACAGTACACGAGATTCAAAACAACCAAACGTAATTTATTCATTTACAACATTGATGGCGATTAGGTGAAACCCACATTTTTTGTCACTTCTATCCCCCATTATGTTCTTAATTCTAAGCCTTGTCTACGAAGAAATAGAAAACTGTCCTTCACCCTCCCTCACTTTTACCACCCAATCGCCGCTACTGATTTACAATGTATGAGGAATGTATATTCTACATACATAAAGGTAACACAACTAAGGAATAAAGTGTGTGTTAGTGGGAGAGTTCAATTTCGTAGTTTATAATGCACCTCCCCCCCAATCTACCATAGTTCCTTTGAACTTTTGTCGACTTGATAATACTTAATTTTGTAAAAAGCATAATATTATTTAATAACGATAAGATTCCTCTACACTAAATTTCTTAGTGAGAGTATTAGGGGGACAACTGCCCCTTCTTATCCCCCATCGTGAGTATGTCTATGTCTATGTAAATTAAAGTAATTAAAAAGAAATGCTTGGAAATTATTTACGTGGGTAATTAATTGAAATTATTTAATTACAGATTCATAGCATTGTCTAAGATTGTATGCAGTCATATTCTTTTACTTGCTATGTGTCAGGAAACAAATTAATTATGTATGTCTACTTTAACAAACAAGAGAACAAACAAAAAGAAAAAGCAACATTACTGGTCAATTACAAAATAATAATAATAATAATAATAATAATAAACGATCGTATAGAACCGAGACCGAGATCAATGTTCAGAAATCAAGAACGAGGCGAGACGAGACTTCCGAAAACTTTTCTAATCTCCACGATTTCAAGTCGGTATACAACAGCAATAGATAGTCGATGCTCGTTGTCTCATTCTGGGCAGACCTTGCCCAGAGCTCCAGACATGCAGGCGCCACTCATTCAACCCCACCACTGCACTGCTTCTTTCCCGCTGGGGCTGTTTGTACAACTGCCACATGTCTGTTGAACGAAGGCAATGCGATAAAAACTTTTACTGTAAATTGAGCAGTGATGACTTACGTAAGTATCAGTGCTCTCCTGGTTTTCTCTATACTTTCAAATATAGCCGGCCTCCGTGGCGGAGTGGTTAGAACATCGCGATACGACGCCAGGAGTTCCAGGTCTGGCCTGGGAATGGATATTTGTGTGTATTAATTCATCAATTTCTACATATCGTCACTCATCCCCATCTTCGCAAATTATCCAAGAAGCACAAAACGCGAAGTAAAATAAACTAAATCAATCAAAATAACAGACGTGTACTAGTATATCTCAGTTTACGTACACAAAATAAAGTGGTGAAATACACCAAATAGTTCTTCTAGGGTGTGTTAACCTTACCGTACTATCATTCATATTAGTTCCTTCTTGTTATATGCAGTGAATTAATGAAACGTTAAAATGTACAATCAATATATCATGCAATGTACATTGCGACCATCTTGAAAAATACTGTTTCTAACCACCTGCTGTACTGTTTTTATTGAAATAACAGCATATTATATTAACTACAAGTATAACTCTCGTATGACATCATTTTCATTTTTATGTACAAAGCTCTTTAGTTTTTGGACTGCAGGTTAACATTTCCATGGTACGTACTGCCCAGTTATATTTGATATAGTTCAGGCGCAGAGTTATGAAAAAAACAGCTTGTTTAGGGAAATGCATACAATGCAGCAGAAGAAAGAATTTGTCCCATCCCATGACGTTCGGTTTGTGCATAGCATGCTCATTATATTTAACCGTAGAATCCTCAATCAACTTCCTAGTTGCCGTTCCCTACATCAAGTAAAACCTTCACTTGTATCATCTCAAAATGAAACGTAACTGGTATCATGGTGTCTGAAGTTTATCTATGACATATTTGATTTTGCATTTTATTTTATTGCTTATACTAACATTTTCACTATTTTATTGTGTTACATTAAACAGTTTGTGACATTGAATGGCGTCTGCTCTTACTGAAGGAGATTCGAATCATCGTCATTCTTCTTCTTATTTTTTGCTTTATTCCTCTAAATTATATTCATTACAGGCACACACACACACACGAGCAAGCACGACAGATTCCTCGTTTTGGAAAAAGTTCCTCCAAGCGTTGGTGTTAAACTTAATTTGGTTCCTTCTTTATCAAGAATTGACAACGTGCACATTCGACGAATTTTGCCAATGAAAAATCAGTATTTTTTTAAAAAAAGATCTTATGTATTTTAAACATATTAACATATGTGTTGAGATATCTACTTTTCATAATATTATTTTTTTGTTATCTATAGCGTTTAAAAGTTAATATTAAATACTAATGGAATGCAATACAGCAAAAATTTCATAATACACTTTCTAAGACTGAATAGCACGTGCTCTAAACAAAAAAGATATTATCTTCATCGTTTTCATCATCATTGTTGTAATAATAATAATCATCATCATAACTATTATGTATAAACACGCACGAGGAAGCATGAAAAGTTCCTCGTTTTGGAAAAAGTTACTCCAAGCGTTGGTGTTAAACTTAATTTGGTTCCTGCTTTATCAAGGATTGACAACGAGCACGTTCGAGGAATTTTGTCAATGAAAATTCCATCAAATATTGTAAATTTTTTATTTTTATTATTCATGGTGTCTCAAAAATAATATTGAGTATTAATGGAATGTAACACAACTACTGTCAAAGTTATAAAAAATATATACTAGTGAATAATACATAAATAAATGAAATGTGACATATTCATGGTACCAGTTCCTAACACCTAATTTTTAAAATATTAAATCTTTACATCTGTAGAAATTGTACCAAATATTTGAAATTAGATATGTTTTTCTTTCTTCCGTGTAGTATAGAATTCATAATTATGCATTGTGTTGGGTGGAGCATAGACAAATCTTTGTATAAATGCCTTGATCATTATATCTGATTATTTAAAAACATTTTGTAGTACTGCAATACAATTATGGGAACACCGACAAATTTAATCACATGATTTTCCACTAGAAAAATAACAATAATAGCAGAATGTTACATAGAATGTCTTCTGCAATTTTGAAATCTCTAGCTCCTGTGATTGCTCCAGAAGGAGAGGCCAGGGGTCTAACATGTCTCTGGTCTCCCGGCAAACATGAAACTTCTTTCACAAATTTAAAATTTTTATAGTATTTCAGAGAATAATAATTGGGCCTCTGCCCAGAAAAATCTCCTTTTGCCTTCCCATATTCAGTGATGAAATTAAGAATTAAACATAACACCAAAACACAATTATCATCCTCACATAACATGGTTTCATATTTCACTGTTTCTCGAGTGCAAAGAATTAATTATATAACGAAAGACAACACAAGAGGCATGGGAGTGTTGTCACAGGGGGGGACGAAAATGGGGTGTAGACCACCTTGAACATAAAGGATACACGCCGGACCCCGTGGCCGACTGGTTAGCACATCGTGTTGCGACGCTAGGGGCCCCGGGTTCGAATCCCGCTCGGGCTTGGTTGTTTGTAAATGTCCATTCATTAGTTTCATCATTTATCCCTCATCACCATCTTCGCAAATTAGCCAAGAGGCACAATACGCGAAGTAAAATAAACTCAATCAATCATAAATGATACACACTCGAAGGATAAAAAATAAATAATCGAGATTCATACATTAAACTACAAAGAGGGAATGAAACGAAGAGAGAAATGTATGGATATATAAAGAAAATTAGCGTTCGATATGAAACAGAGGAAGATAGAGAGAGAGAATTGAGAAAGAGAGGAAGATAGAATGATAGAACGAGAGAGATAGATAGATAGAGAGAGAGAAGAGTGAATGGAAAGAAATGATAAGGAAGTGGTCTGAGAATTCACGACTACTTAGAAAAAACTCACTTAAAAAATATGCCATCCACCTTTGAACAAAGCCGAACGGAATTACCTCTCAAGAAGTAAGCTTGTGCCATGCGGGAAAAAAAATGAAAGGGAGAGACTGCTCTTGAGCAGTCAAAATTCCTTGGGAAATTCTTTAGAGCAAATGCAAATTAACTCAACTTGGCGTGGAAAAGGGCCGCTACTGATTAATGTCATTTAAACATTATTTACCTTAAATGACTTAATTTTATTTTTTAATTAATTTAGTTTACTTTATGTCGTTTTTCCACCACTCTTGACTAATTGAGACTATAAGCATGAAGAATGGCGTTAGGATGAGATAAACAAAGTAATAATCGTATATACCGACGGCATAAAATAACCTCTAGAGAGGATAATACCAAGGATAATCTTTTACAGGATGGGACACTGAGCATATTGAAAATGCAATGTAACAGTGAGGAACTATCGATCAGTACGCATATTAATATTTAAGCTCGATATTTGAAAAGAAAATTGACTTTTTCATTTGGAATCGTACCAACAATTGGAATGTAATGTAATAAGTATCAACATGCAATTATTAAAAGGGTTCCGTCTTGTCTTGGATTATGCAAAGGAGATACATGGAAAATGTCCCAATCTCGTACACAATTACTAAATAAGTATGATATTGGGTCACTTTCCGATTTTCGTAACAAGGAAGCAAGATAAATTTTAAATTCTTCTTTTCAAATCTTACTTAATGCTTTAGTATTTTAATTTATTTTCTTCATTTGTTATTTACATACTACGTGATGTTCAATGAAATAAACCAAAACAGAACCGTATTGTTTTCCCTTGCACTGAAAGTAACGAACTACCCAGAATGCAGCCAGTATATTTTTACCATAGAGGGAATATTGTTCTGTGGAGTTATAATGAAAATTTATCACATGCAAATAGAAAGGGAGAACATAACCACAAGAATGGCAAGAATATATAAATTTCACAATACACATGTTTTAGATTCCATTTACCATAACATTTTCTTGAACTTCAACATCTGACAGTAAAAATCCGATCTTTATTCCAAAATTCTGTACACATGTCTAGGTTTTCATTAAGCAAAACGAAATAGACATTTTCTTCTGCAAGACAGGCAGAAAGAACCTGTTAAAGTCATCTTACTCCATTTTTGGCAATATCATCAAAGCAGTATCCTCTCACAAAGACTTAGGCATTGTTTTCGACCAAAAACTCACATTTGAAGAACATATTACAGGCACGACAAAAAAGGCTATGCGTCTCTTAGGTTTATTGTATCGTTTCACCGAAATTAATGACATCTCTGCCCTCACCTTGTACTTCAAATCATTCATTTCTCCAATAATAGAATACTGCTCTCCCGTCTGGTCCATGGCATGTCCCACTCGGCTCTCCAGAATCGACTCTGTTCTTAACTTTTTCCTTGCTATAGTTCGTTACAGGATTCCCTTTTTACGCAATTTTTCAACACCGCATCTTCTGTCTATTCTAAACTTACAGACTCCCTATCAGCGCCGTTTACTGAATGATTTTGGGTATCTTTACAAAATCGTCAATGGCAAAATCCGTTGCAACACGCTTCTCCAGGAATTCCACTTTCGAGTACCTATGCGCACAACAACACGCAACTCAAATCTATTTTACACAAAAAAGCCTAGACTGGAAATTCAAAAAAAGATCGCTCTTCCACAGACTTTCCACCCAATATAACGACCTCCCATCAAGTGCTGGTGAATTTTCAAGAGAGTACGCCTTTCGGTCAACCAATAGAACATATCTTGCTAAATAATATTTAATGGTGCTATCTTGACTTATTTATATTAATATTTTGTCTAATTTTGTTATTTTTTATTTTGTTATTTTCATTGTTACTAATTTCAGTGTAAAATGGTTACGATCTGTATCTGAAATTTTCTCAATAAATAAATAAACTATAGAGGAGAATGAACTGATCTGTAGGCTACAGAAATAATTTATTTTCTCACTATACACTAAAGTTTCTAACTAGGGCAATCGCACACAATACTCTAAAGCAACAACTCATGTAAAACGTCTGTAATGAGAACATTTTACGTAGAGCATGAATACCAAGCCCTAGTTTCTTCTGTATTATGCTTTCATGAAGCGTCAAACATAACATAACATTCAATAAAAAAGAAGCAACGATGATATCTCACAATCCCCCATGACATCGTAATATATATTACGTTTACAACATGTGGTTTCTACACTTTAAGTGTGTGCATGTGCATTACGTAACGCAGTGCTGCACAAAATGCAACACACACAGTTTACGATATGAATCACTTGAATTTATACGATTTTGTATGAAGTAGTCTGTGGTCATGGACTTATGGCACACCTTGTCAAGGCAGATCCTTATTAATTTACCATCATTTTGAAGTTGTTAGTTTTCATTCATACGTTTTGAGAGCGCTAGTTACTTCCGTCTCCAACGCAAATATAGTGTAGCAACTTCCCTATACGCCTAGTGATTTCCGCAGTCGCCATGACCATGGTTCCGTGTTATCCTCATGTACATTATCCATTGTTATACTATGGTCCAGGCGATAGAGCCTCGTTAGCCTGCAAGAAATACAGACTAGATTGTGTAGGAAAAGTGTGTCTTCGGTGAAGATTACCCTCTTACACTCTTCAGGCACATCACATATAAGTTCTTCTAGCCAAACAATCCATTAACTTTGCCCTAAAATATTTAATCCTTATATTGCACAACGCGTTAATTAAATACCTGCGCCTCTCGATGGCGTGGTGGTAACGGCTTGGCCTTGCAATGAAGGCGGTTCGATACTCGGTGAAAGCACATGGTATTTTGGATTCAACGTTAAACTGTAATTCCAACCCATATTACCTCTCTGTGCAAGAAGTGGACTTAAAAATTAACTCAAACAAACAAGCATTCTAGTTAAATAATTCTTGTTGTTTAACTTCCATCGATACAACAGGAAGATTCATACCAAGGCAAGTTGCTTTCACATAGAAACATAAAAAGGAACCATACTCAACGTAGGCATATTTCTCAATAACACCGTTTAATTACTTAATAATATTATCTGTTGATTTGAATTTGATTCAGATTTTTTAGAATGTTCTGCTTTAGAACATACAGACTACAGTCATACTGCAAGTTGATTTACAAAATGTATTATGGAAGAGAGGGTTTATATCCAGCAATCATCCCACATGGTTGTGCTTTTTTCTTATGACTTCTCTACTAGTCCAGGGTAATTCTTCAAGTACAACTCTAACCAACGTCACGTGCGATTCATTATATGTCCTTGTTTGCTATTTTTCTTCATCTCTCCTCGCCTCCATCACAATGTAATTAAATCTTCAAACAAGTGACATTAAATAAAATAACTAATTGCCCTAAACTTATCTCCTTATTTTCAAAACATTTCAACCTGAACGAAAAATACAGATCTCTTCAGACTTATTTTATTATATCTTAAAATAACTTTGTTTTTTGTTCCTCACAAGGTTGGTGTGCAACCAAGTGTGTGAACAAGAACAAAGTTCCTTCTTTTGCGGTTCCCCCAATGGACGTTACATAACGTGTCAGTGTTCAACAAGACAAAAGACGATCGGGTCCTCGTTTCGGGGTGTAAGTTCCTCGTTTGGTGGGATCCCAGTTGGTGGTCTATATCTCAGCTTCTAAGCATAAACCGCCAGCCACACGCCAACTGGAGAATACCAGTGAGATAATAGTTCACTGTTCGAAATCTCAAGCGGATTGGAGCACTTTTTTTGGTTCCCAACTTTGCCGTTGCTGTGACCGGTTCCTCGTTTTTCACGGTGCGAAAACATGTGTGTGTGTGTGTGTGTGTGTGTGTGTGTGTGTGTGTGTGTGGGTGTGTGTGTGGGTGTGTGTGTGTGTGTGTGTGGGTGGGTGGGGGTGGGTGTGGGTGTGTGTGTGGGGGGTGTGGGGGGGGTGTGGGTGGATGTGGGTGGGTGTGGGTGGATGTGTGTGTGTGTGTGTGTGTGTGTGTGTGTGTGTGTGTGTGTGTTAATACGTTTGCGTAGTTTTAGGTGTGGCCAAAAAAAATATCAAGAGGAGCATATTTTTGACAGGTTTATGGACAACAATCTCACAGAAGTGCCTTTTATAAGTGTAGGCAAATCAATCTGAGGGAGGTCATACTTTCTCAGGAAATTCCCGAGGGCATTTTTACAAAAATCTTGGATTAGACGGGGTTCCACACTTGAGCAAAAAGCTCATATGGGCATGTTGAGCAAGTTCTAAGTGTAGGCAAATCTGCCTGAGGGGGTTTCGTACTTTCTCGCTCCAATAGTATCATCAATTACACTACTCATTTGCTTTGGGCATCAACATGCGAACCGGTCTGTTGACTCCACAGTTGACTTTATGTTCAGCAAGTTTTTGTTTTGCAATTTCTTGATTTTTGAAATATTGGTAATTACGTCGGTCAAGATCATCGAATATAGTTAAACACCTTGGACAAACTTCGATGTGTTCACAAAACCTGGTTGTTTGGCTTCTGACCAAGCGGGAGAGTGAACAAATTAGCGTGTAATGATAAACATCATCGTCAGCAATAAGAATCAGATTGATTTCCATGGCTTCGTCATCAACAATATTAGTTATCCTAACGGGATGCACAAAATGCTTAAATGAACTATACGAATAAACATTTATAGCTAATCGTTTTCCTTCTCCATTCCGTGCCCTGTTTTCAAACTTTGTTATGTCAGAAAGAGCAACAGGGTATTCGATGCCTGTCATAGCATATTCAATCTCATCGATATATTTCTTATAGTGACTAAACCGTTCTGGATTATCTATACAATGAACCGGGTGAAGCGCCGCTAAAATGCACCACACAAAACACTTATTGTCAGTTTTATGAATATTCAGCACAGCTCTCTTTTGCTGAATTTCTACCGGAAGTGGAACGTAGCTCGAAGCAGAAAAACGTGTAAATTTGTTTACATAAGCGATTAATCTGTGAGGACTTCTACATAAAGACCAACCTGATCCCTTAGCCTCGAATTCATCGTGTTTCCTAATCAATTCACTAGTAAGATTAGAATTATAAAACGTTCAAATTATTAATGTCTGCCAAATAAAGAACTTGGTTTTTCGTTTTGTGAAAAAAATATTTCTTATACCATTGCTTTTCTCATATTTACAGATTAGATCAACATATACTTTTATGGAGTTGTTTTCTAGTTTATTTTTCAAAATATTTATGATAGATGTTTTAATTTCACTCAAGAAACTAGAAATATCACAGCCTGGTTTCGAAGTAAAATGAAAATCCTGGAGTTGGTTGTTGAATACAGATCTAATCGGCTTTTGGTCTTTAGACATCTTAATTTGTTTGGAAGTAGAAGCTTCAGCTTCAGGATGATCAATTTTTCTTTTCGATGTTCCATGTCCGGTTGATGCCTTGCAAATTTTCATGTGTTTACTTAAATTAGCAATGGTAACTATTTTTCCACATTTAGTACAAGGCTTAGTAGGTAACAAACGATTTATTTTCGAACCTGTTTCGCTACAGATTGCCCTATGCTTGCTAATATTAGTTTTGGAGATTAATTTCCCACAAATAACACATTCGATGAAATTGGTAGCTGACATTTTTTTTAATATGATTTAAATAAATAAATAAGACGCACAATCAACTCAAAATTCAATAAGATTCTATTTACTAGAAAAAAAGACTCTTAAACTTACGATAATTGATAGAATGTAACTTAAAAAAAAACAATAGTTATAATCATAATATTTTTTTCAGCTCTGGTATTTATATATAAATTTTCTCGGGAAAAATACAAAATTCAATACAAATACAAATTCATACAAATTCAATCTGTGTGAAATACGACTTGAACCACCTTCAAAATAAAATAATTGTAGCTATTCCGATAAAATTTTCAGCTATGCTATTTATACAGAATTTCCGGAGACAACAAGTATCATCTGACCACATCAAAACTCAATCTGATCGAAATTACTATGAAAAAAAATCACTTGATGCACTTTTTTAAACTTAAAATAATAAATAGTATGTAGCTTTAAGATAAATTAAATACTTAACTTTTAACACTGCAACAACACATCCGTACTCTTCAAACTGATGGGGGCTCATACTTTCTCGCCCCAAAATATGGTATTTTATACTACTTTGCGACAGTCAGTTAACAAACAACACCTTACACCACCATAATGCAATTAGCATTTCTTATATTTTAACAGTTATCCCAACGTTAGCATTTTTCACATGTCCCTGCGCATTAACACTATGTTACATACGCATATCTCTAAGTTGGACGACAGAAACAGAATGACCGGAAGTGTGGGTTACTTACTATTCACCCTGAAACCACAAAATCAAGTTGAGGTATTGAAACTGATGTGGTTGAATGTTCTGCCCAGACTTGAATGCACCAATGCAACAATCTCTTTTTTTATCTTCCCAGTTGTATCGTTTACGTGTCGGGAATCACTCACCCAATTACAAAGTATTTCAGTTCTGCTCTGTGGCTGAATGGTTAGCGTGACGTGCAAAAAACTCGGTGTTCTATGTTCGCATCCTGGGTAGAACCTGGACATGAAATTGTGTTTGTTCAAACTAACTGTTTTATTATTTATCCTAATCTTCATATTATACGCGAGACTTGCCATAGGAATACCCAATTTGAGAAAGACACAGCCATTTGCTGCTCTTTTCTTCTGATTGATTTGATTTATTTTATTTCTCCCTTCTGTCCCTTTTGGTCAATCGCGAAGATTAGGATGAATTTGATGCATGGGCAATGAAAAATACGCATGGGCAGTGGGGAAAACCTAGAATGACTGTGAGTCTAGAAGCCAAAGTTCCGTTTGTCGTTCAGGCAGAGCGGGATTGATATGATTTGGGCTCGTTGGGCAGTATCAAGATTATTATTATTATTATTAATATTATTATTATTATTATTAACAGTTTTCTTATCATGATACTTCACTTCCACTAATTGCATGATCTGTATTAATAACACTTGTAATCTTTAAGATGTAGATATCAGATTAAAAATTATTATGTAAATGTCTCTTTTTGAAAACAAAAAACTGCCACTTGCAAAATGCATTTTACCATACCATACAAATACCGCACACGCACTAAAGGGAAATAAATCAAAACTACATTACGGTAGCCACACTGGACGCGAACCAAGATAAAAGGATGTTGATTTCAACCGTCGATATCCCTACGATATAGCTTAAGATTGCTTAGTGGCAACCCCCCTTCCCTGAGTACAGGGTGTAATACGTGGAAGAGGGGTTGGCATTTAGGTGCTTACAGGAAAGTCATCCCTTACAACCCGCTCCTGCTATCGTCAAATAAGGAACCCTCACCACTTGTGGGCTGCATTCACCATCCCTTCAGTGGAGTGCACATAAATGTAGTAAAGGGATATGAGCATAAGGGAGTTTTGAGTTATTTGTACCACTCCTAAAATCTGCCACCTTTTCCTATATTTGACGTGTTTTGAAAGGAAGTTAATTAAAAATAAGATTGCGCCGCTCTAAAACTCCTTCTAGATACGCCACTGTTACATAACTTCGCTGCTGACACATAATAATCACCCAGTAACAGAAATCGACTCTGTTTATCGAAACACAATAGAAGCTGATGTAGTGGTTAGGATAACAGCCTCTTTTGCTAATATTTTCCCACCATTTTATCTATTAATCATCTCCATAACAGTTACGATGAATAAACTCCGAGGCAAAACGTCATATCTCTAGTGAAAAGAGACAGGATCGGCGGAACTAAAGAGAGATAGATGACATACAACTAGATTTTAGTCACCGTCAAGATTTATACTCCCCCAACTCCCTCAATGCGTTTAGTGCTTCAGTGTGTTCATTGATTTGTGTGTTTAGTTTAAATTTACTAAGCGCGCAGAGGAAGTTAACGCCTGGAGTGATGAAATTAAAAGTATATAGTTAGAATAAAATAATCAATATATAAAGATAGGGTAGGTAGTTTCTTGCCAAGTATAGTAGGCAACCTTGGTTACAACAAGAAAAAATAAATTTGTGAACTGTACAAAGATTTATTGAAAGAAATGTTATAGTATCTAAACATATCTATACTGGAAGCTGGCCGCTCAACGTATTCAGGAAAACGTTTATAATCCGTTGATGTCAGGTACCTGGGCCTTGATTATTATTTACTAATACTGTCTTTATTGTATAAATATTGTATGTTAAAACCTCACCTATAAAACACAGTTCTATGAATTTAAATATAAAATTCACTGTCGGTTTAATTTAATTTTTTGCTTTTGACGTCAGTCCACAACAAAACTTCAACTTCGAATCCATTTTGTATAACCTTACATGGTGCCTTGTACCCAGGAGATCCTTCTGGTTATTTGTTGAGATAATACATTCAACTTAAGAAATCGTATTAATAATAAGTTGAGATAGGATTATTTGTGTGTAAAATATTTGTGTTCGACCTAAGAAAGTGAAAAAAAACTATACTGTTTGATCGGGTGAGCAGGCTTTTTCGTTGCAGCTGTACGGGATTATGGGATTTGCGAGCTAGACATAAGTAGGTCAGTGGTACGAACATGGTTCGAAAGTCTATCTCTCCGTCTCAGGACGAATCCGCCGAAATAGGCTGGAATATAATACTTGAATGCTGCGTCAAAGAACTTTGTTATGAGGGGCAATAGAATGTAGTTTTTGTAAAAAGTGGTACCATAAATCTTGCGCGGGAATGAGCGAAGAAGAATTTGCGAAATTTGAGTTGCATTTGGAAGATCTTTTCTTGCACGATATGCTGCGCAGTATCAGAAAAGGAAAACATCAAAGAAGGAAAAGTAAAAGTTCACAGAGTTTTCAAAAATTAACTAACGAAAATGAAGAGAGCATTAGCCTCACGACACTTTTGTTATTTACGAAGCAGAGTAGAGAAGAGGATAGGCAAGATCAGCTTAAATTTAGAGAAGAGGATATCTTTGGCTGCAAGTCGTTTCACTCTTCTGGCTTTAACTTTAGAAAGGTTCGACCATTAAATTCAAATTTCAAGACAGCAGGGGAGACATTATTTTTATTATTATAATGGTTGTTTCTACATTCTTAATCTTTTGAGGACGCATTTGGAGGTGTTCATGCACCACTGGCAACCCGCGTGCTCACTCCTATGCCTTCACATATCAGTTTTAATTTGCATCATATGTACATGATGTTTTTTGAAATTGTGTTAATATCGGGTGATTTATAGACCAAAAGAAAGTAAATTTTACACTGTTACTCTTCTTTGTACACATATATACTATATATATACGTGTATATTGGTTACTTGGACTCCCTGTTGGCGTAGTGGTAACTTCGCCGCCTTGTAATCAATGATTTGGTTTGGTTTGAGTTGGTGTTTGAAGTCCAATTTATGCACAGTAAGGCTAATCGGGACTGGACCTACAGTTTAAAGTGGGATCCTAACCACTTGTGCCTCCACCGGGTATCGAACCCGGGACCCCTTGATTACAAGTCAATGACGCTACCACTGCGCCAATTGTAATCAAAGAGTTCCGGGTTCGATAAACAGTTGTTGAGGCATAACATGCTTAGGATTCCAGTTTAAACTGTAGGTCTAGTTCAGTCCATATTGTATGTAAAGTTGACTTAAAACACGAACTGGATAAAACAATCATTTTGTTTACTGAAAGGTGCTATTCGGAAACGAGCAAGCGTTTTCGTTACTTACGAAAAATTATCCAACTTTAACCAACAACATTATAATCGAAACGTTGTTTTATATATTTCGGCTATGACTGCCTGGAGAAGTTAAAGGACGTCACGATTGTTAAATGTCGGTCGATTCATTATCTGAACACAATAAATTCTGGGTTCGAATTCCTACGTCAGTTTCATCTGTCTTACGTGGCAAATAAATAATTAATTAGAGGCAGAGATATATAAGGATACAGTAAACATATCATTTTGGGGGCAGGGGTACTGACTGCATTTACGCACAGCATCAGCAGTATTAAAAAAATGATCGGTAATTGCTTAGGTAATATATCAAAAGGTAAATAAAAGCAAAGGCTGTTATTCACTTTGTTTATTTCTGGTTAAATATTTTTTTACTATTTCCTTGTTAATTTTATCGGAAGAAAAAATTCGTACACTCTGCAGAAGAGAAATCATGTATTAATTTCCGAATAATAATTAGTCACCATTTTATATCATATGCATATCATTAACATTCTTCTGTTAAGTCTTGCATGTATCCTGCAGGGAAATACGGACACCTGTGAATATACTTCATCGCAACCAAAGCAGTGGGACAAAGGCAACGACTGTAGAAATGCAGGTTCCAACGAACATCAGTGGCTCAACCGTTATGTTTCAGGGGCCAGCGTCTGGATTTGTCTCGCTGAGAGCTCGAGTTTCGGTGAACACGAGTAGCGTACTTATATACACAAGCAACAGTGGCGTGTGTATGGAGGCAATTAGTTGGGGATACAATACTCCTAATATGGTTCAAGTTCGCACTACAATTAACTTCAACTGCAAATAAAAATGGCGAAATAGTGTGAATGTTGTGTGCTATCACAATTGTATCCAATTCAGCGTCTCTTAATTTCGTGTGGCCCTAGGTTATAGCCTAGGATAACCTAATGGCAAGCCCCCCCCCCCTCCCAGAGTCCAGGACGTGGAAGAGAGGTTAACATTTAGGCTCTTGCAGGAAAGCCACGCATTACACCTCGCTCCTGTTATCGTTATTTAAGGAACCCTCTCCATTTGCAGCAGTATTCCCCACGCTTTCAGTTTCGTACTCACAAATGCAGTAAAGGGATCATGAGTTACTTCTTACCACTCCTAGATCATGCCATCTTTTCCTTGACGGGTTTTTTGTTTGTTTTTAGGAAAGTTGAGCAAAAAGAAGACTACGTTGCTCTAAAACTCCTTCTAGATACGCCACTGTTCTTAACTTTGCAGATGGCATAGCATAACACCCAAGGGTGCTCATCCCCCCAAGGCCTATGACGCACTCCCCCCTCAAAAAGGGTTGAACATACCCCCCTTTATGCCGAATTATTTCCTCAAATTATTTTCTTCAGACAAAATTTGCGGAACAGTGTAACACAGACATATTTAAGCAATATGTGTTTTCTTTAAGTATTGTTTACAATGTAGACAATTGCATGTATATTGTATATTACTTGACATTGATTGAAATAACATCTTACACAAATGGTAATAATTTCTGACGTTTTTGCAGAAAGCTTATTGATAAATTCCTCAATTGGCTGCACTCTTAAAATATCGGACTCGCAGGATGGAATTAAGGTAGACATTACCACTTATCAGCCATACACGAGCGTAATTACGCAATGGCTCTAATAGCGCTCATTCTGCGTTCTGCAGAGCAATTTGTCAACTTATTTTATATAATACCTGCAATTTGGAAAGGTCGAAAACTGGACAACAACACGCTATGGTTTAAGAAATCCATTCTTAACCCGTTTCTGCAGATCCATAACTTATCCAGAACCCGTCATGTCGTCTGTACCTGAACTTTCTAACTTTCTCAATCTCATCTTCCCCATCGCGATTATAACTCAATATTAATTATGTTTTCCATTGCAAAGCTTCAGAAACACTTTACAATGAAACCATGTGAAGAGGAATGATACAATAGCATAAAAAACTAAAAATTATTACCTGTCATGTTTATCGTGACTCATCTCATTAGGCTGATTTTGTTAACCTGGTCCTGAACCTGATGCACTTTCATCATTGGTGTAATTTTGCCAAGGCCCACTTCCAAATTGAACTTCCAGTGGCTTGTACTTTATGGTAAGATTATTTTTAGTTTTATATTCATGTTTACGTTCATAGGTTTTTTCCACTTACCTTGGCGACGAATGGTATTAGAAGTGTACACCATACACATGTATTTGAACTGTCTTGTAAGACCCTTTGGAATGAATGTCCCCCTTTCAATTACATAGTCAATAAAAGTAAGCTGTAGACAACGAAAACTGACAGTATTATACAATTATACAGTAGCACAAGAACACAACAATCGAAGAGTTATAGCTGCGATTGGGTTCCAAAACTAGGGGAGCAAAGTGCCAAAACTGGGGGGAAGGACAGTTTACTTTCCCTTAGTACATTAGGTTTAGCATAGTGCAGGGGCAAAAATGGCAAAAAGTGGGGGGGGGGACAATTCACCCACGCCGCCTACCCCAATCTCCGCCACTGCAAGCGAAACAAATCGTGCCTGAAATCATCAAACACTAAGACCGATTTCTGCAGTGTCCGAAAAACACCAGATATTGCTTACCACTGGCCGAGATGCCATCAATCGAAAGGTGCCTAATATTCGAAACCTTGCATTGCAAGATTGAAAAAGCAGAGTTCATTCATGTTTCCAAACACAAACGTACAAAACTGCCTTGGCTCACTGTCATTGTTAATGTACTGAACTTTAATTTTAACATTTTCTCTGCTTGACTATGCGAACAGCACACCCCCCTCTTCCAAACTGATTTGGTTTGATTTGATGTTTTAAGCCCACTTCATGCACAGAAGGCTAACAGGGACTGGACCTACAGTTTAAAGTGGAATCCGAAACACTACGTGCCTACACCGGGTATCTAACCCGGGACCCCTTCATTACAAGGCGATGACGCTACCACTGCGCCATCGGGGAGGCCTCTTCGAAACTGATTCTAAAGGCATAAGTGGTGTGCTTCATTTCAACCCCATCGCCGCGATTAGCAACAGTTAGGTAGATAAATTGTACATAATAACCATAACTAAAATTCAATAACAAGTCAGTCAAATGAACCGATCACCCCATTTTTGTGTGAAGATATGTAGAAATGGCAGCTAAACTATAAAATTGTGTCTCCCAAAAAATTCCCATGAAGCAAGCGTGTCATGAATTCCCCCTGTGGGCACCCCTGATAACACCCGTCTATCACTCAGTAACAGAATTCACCTCCGTTTAGCATGAAACACAATAACAGCCTGTTTTTCACGAGCATCTTATATAAAAATAATCATCTGCATAACAGTTACGAAGAACAAATTCCGTGGCGAAACGGCCCTTGAATAACAAAGGCCTGTTAATTGGCTTCCTTATCAGTTGTCACGTGGTCAGCACATCGAATCCCATCGCCGGTGTTATCTCTTTCTCTGTTAGACGTAGCTCCCCAATTGCCTTCAAGAAACCGAAAGTTCGGTAAGCGAACCTGTGATCACGCTAACTTGAATTCTAAGTCTACTTTATGGAAAGATGGGCTAATCGGTGCTGACCTATAATTAAAAGTGGTATCCGAACCACAACGTGCATAATTCCAACAGTAACGGAGCGGTCGGAGCGTGGGTGACGCAAGCAGCTCTTTACAATGTAATCCTGCTCCTGCGTTGTCAAAATGTTCAGGATTCTTGAACAGATGGTCGTCGCCTTTATTCAGTGCTGAGCATTTATTTGTATCATCATGAACCTTAGACATCGAAAGTAGAGATATAATATTTATTGTTGTTGAAGCTTTTGACAACGAAGCACTGAAGGAAACTGGGAACACGGCGGTACTCGGGTAAAAGCGATGTGGAGGAAGAGAGAGGAGAAAACAAATGACTGTCAGTGACGGATCTACATATTTTGGACCCATCGCAAAGCATTATTTAAGTTGCCTTCAATGTAAAACACACATACGTGTGAAAAAAAAAATGTCAAAACATTTCCTACTACGTATTCAGTGTGTGTATGTTTTTGTGTGTGTGTGTGTGTATCTTGAAATATTTGATTTTGTTATTTTGCGTCGCTTTTCAACCACTTTGGCTAATCGCGACGATGAGAATGAGTGATGATAGGATGAAATGAGGAAATTGATGCAGGAACACTTACAAAGAACACCCTTGACCAGGGGGTGATCCGAACCGTAACCATTGGCTTCGTAAACTCTATGCTAAGCACTCGTTGCGGAGGTCGGAATATCTCTCGAATTTTTTAATGTATAGTTTTAAGTTCACTATTATGCACAGAACGGTTTAATGAGACAAGACCTACAGTTTTAAAATGAGATCCGAACCACTATGCGCCTCCACTGGGAATCGATCATGGTATACCTCTGCATAGGGAGGTAGAATTGGAGAGGTAGAGTATTGCAAAATCATGTGCAGATGAAACTTTTGTTAAGACACTTATGGATACAATTCAGCTGGAAATGACGGAACAATATCTGTTGCATAATATTTCTACATTTTCTCGCTTTTACTTTTAATTTGTCAAGTTTGGGTTGGCTATGCACTGGTTCTTAGGTAACTAAATCACGATTGATGGTTCCCAATGTAAATAGTACTTTCGTTCTTTCCACGGGTTTTCGCCTCTTGCTCCGCCTGTCTGTCACAATTATTAATCATTCATTGGACAAACCATTTGTTAAATTAATATTACGCACGTTTTCTACAAGAACCAAGTACTAAAGTTAACTGTGGCATTTCGAAATCCCTCCCACCCTTCGTTTTACGCTACTTGGTTAAGAATTTCAAATAAGACGTCCTTATGTTTCTTTGTTTGATTTTCCTTGTAGATACAAGATTTAAAAAATAATAATAATAATAAAAGAATGAATTTAAATAACTGTAAACAAAATATTGGATCACAGAGCAATGTGTAATGAGCAAACTCAAGTTGCCAACTTATAGTGCTACCGTGCTACCAATGTATAATGGTCATTGTTGTAAGAACGGTTCGCGAGGCTAGTGTTGCCCACGGGACGAGACGGGACAGGATTTTAAAAATTAGAGACGAGACGAGATTGACCATGTGTCATAAGACAAACGAATATTTTCGAGACGAGACAGCATTTCCACGAGGCTCCACGAGACGAGACAGGCCAAAGTCTCGTCTCGTGGGCAACACTACACGAGGCCGAAACACGCCCTCTCAATAAAGACGTTATTTTTATTATTATTGATAAAATTACAAACAATGAGAATGCGCAGTGAACGTGATTGTTTAGTTTCTGGTAACCATTTATCACTTCTCGCCGGCAGCGTTTGTGGTCGGGGGAAAGGGAAATTAAAGCTCCTCCGTGTGCAAGATGAAAAGATCACCGACTATTGCTATTTCTTGTTTATTAGACGCAGGAGACCCAAAGGACCAATAAATATACAACTTGACTTTTCCGTAGTGACTTTCTTTTGGTTCATGCACTGGTACACACCGTGTGCAAGTAATATATCTGCCCCCTTGCAATATTGTCTTGCCCCCTTCCTCTCCAGACATTTTCACCGGGTGTCGCACCACGAAGCGCCTTCACTGTGTATCAGTACCGCTGTTGTATTTGAATCAAGGGGTCCGAGGTTCGATCCCCGGTGGAGGAAAGTTGCACAGTGGTATGGATTATTTAAACTATAGGTTCAGTTCCGATTAACCCTTCGTGGGTCACACGAGAAAAATTACCTTTTTGATCGCTCACGGTGCCAGAGACCGGGCTCTTAATATATGTTAAGTTAAAGGTCTAAAACACCAAATCCTCAATTATTACGATTATATATATATATATATATATATATATATATTGTTCTTTGTTATAAATATATTTGCAAACAATTGATATTGTATGAAACTACGAATTGCATATTTCAGTTTCAAAAAATAAATATACAGGACAAAATATATACTATTCCAAATACCGAAAATTTCAATGTTAAATGTGCACCCATAAAATAATAATAATAATAATCGTTTTAAGTCCTCTTTATGCACAGAGAAGTTAATCGGGACTGGACCCCACTTTAAAATATGATCTGAACCACCATGTGCTTTTACTATGTATCGACCCCGGAACCCATTGATAACAGGGTAACACTGGGTTTATTGCAGAGACAATTGGAAAAATTAGTTTCTTTTGCAAATAAAGTAACTGGTGATTGAAAGTATTTATAAATTTTTCACTGCACTCTTACAAATGTTACAGTGATGGGTATCAATGACCATCTGAATCAAACTGCCAATCTAGTGAGTCACTTTCCCTCAGAATATTCGCTCTTATTCCCTTATGTCCACCTCATCAGGGACGGCGTTCTAGTTGGGCTAGGAAACTGAAGCCCCACATCTCTGGCTCCCTTCTCCCCAAGATTGTTATAGTACGTTAGACGCATTTCGACCAAAAATAGGAAAAACTAGAAGTTTTCTCACTCAATATGTTCCATTAAAAAAACTTTCATTTGGCCAATCATAACTCACCAAACTTGCTACAAAAATTGAATCACTATTTTTAGGAATAGGTGTAACAGGTGCGAAAATATTTTTTTTATAAGTAGGTGAACGTTCAACACCTAACGAACCTTTAAGCTTCATTTTCATAGACGTGCACACAGGAAGGCAAGGGTGGCCGACTGTCTCCCCTAATCCTTTACTTAGAAATGCAATGTAACCTTATTGCAGTTATAATATTATACTCTAAAATAATGTTACCTATTTTTAAGTCGATACATGTCCAAGCAGCTACGGGAGAGTGGGTTGCTTATATTACTTTGCATATAATTAAACTATTCCACTCCGTTTTCTAGGAAATTTCTTGTAATTAACACTCACTCATACTTTATACGTTAGCTGTGAGTTGTGAGCTGTGTAGCTTAATATGGCTGGCGAATAAATGGCTCATACTTGGAAATTAATAAATTATGTGTAGTTGTTTTGAATCTGAACCTGAGAGATTAATTTAAAGTCACATATAATTTAAACAGTGTGATCTTTTTTTTTAATAATGCAATACATATATAGCTTAATTACAAGTAGTCCAACAAGGCATGGTATCTTCGAAAGCATCTTAAGAGATGCAGGATAGAAACTTATTCCTTTAAAGATCCTATCTGTAACAAGATGGGCTTGCTGTGCGAATGCTACGACAGTCATAAATTCTTTCCATAAATATTTGACATCAGGAAATAGTCTCAAATACAAAATTAACTGAAGTGAAGGCAATAGAAGAGGACTGCTTTCGCAAATGAGAATGGCGGAAGCAAGGGGGGCATTGGCCGTCTAAAATTTTCAGGTTTATTGAAATGTATAACTCAATGGTACTTTTATTGACCTTTTCGGGCCAGAGGAGCAATTTTTATGATTTCACAAATGTGACAGTTGTTTCACAAAATAAAAATAATCTTGGACGCTATTTTTATGGCCTAGAAAACTTTTTAATCCTCCCCAAAAAAGTTAAGCGGCAAGTTCGATTGTGACACCAACAGTTAGGTTCCAAGTTACGCCCATGAACTTCGATAGAAAAATTCCTCGTCAAACAAAAAAAATTGATAATACGTGGCAAAATGATGTCTAAATCTGTAGGCGATTGGTTTCGAAAACTGGGGGGGGGGGGAGGACAAGGACAGTTTACTTTCCCTTGGTACATAAGGTTTAGCATAGTGCGAGAGAAAATGTGGAAAAATGTATGGGGTGGTACAACTGCCCCCCCGCAACCCCCATAATCTCCGCCACTAGTTAAATGTGAAAGAACATTTTTCTACTTTGCAGCTAATCATGGGTTACCTTCGTAATGGGATTGGTAACTGGAGGTTGAGTGCTGTATTTATTCCCTCAAATATAACAGTTATTTAACAAATTAGTCCTGGATATTATTTTTATGGGATGGAAAAACCTTTTGTTTCTCGATTAGTGCAGTGGCGGCGATTAAGTTGGCATGGGGGTGCAGATGCCCCCCCCCGCCCCACACACCTTTTCCCGCTTTTGCCCCCAGCATTATGCTAAACCATATGTACGAAGAGAAAGTAAATTGTTCTTGGCCCCCCTCCCCCAGTTTTGGAACCCAATCGCCTTCACTGCATTTAACTGTTAATGAATAACACAAAGCTTATAAAGTTCGTTAAAGGCAATTTTGAACGTTTCAACCATTGCAAGCAGTTGCGGAAGGGTTATTATTGCTAATTCCCTTCCATATCACAACAGTAGTGAGCGGCGGAAGAATGTAGCTTTCCGTACTTCATAAATTCGGAACTTTCTGAATTGAAACGGCCAAATCCAATTATCACATCACTTACTGTCCTTAGTAAAGCTTTCCTTTAATTTAGAAATTAATAAATCATAATTTTAATATTCTCTTCACATGTAGCTGTTCTGCTTTCACATGCTGGAAGCAAAATGGGCTACTACGACAGTGCACAAATTATTTTCTTACCACAGAAATGAGGTTAATATAAATCCAACCAACTAAATACTGCAATACGGTGCAAAATTCAGCACGCTTGGGGAATGTAGGTATACTCCTAAGACTCCGAAGAGCATTAATTTGCCCAAGCTTGCTGACTTTTGCACAAATTGCAGTATTTTATAGTGGAATTCGAGCCACTTAATGAAATGTACCCCCACCAGGGATCGAACACGGGTACACTTGGTTACAAGGGAGCAGTCTTATTATTACCAGACTACCTGGGTGTGGAGCTCAATTTTAATATTTCTAATTCATACTTTGTTAACTCCTTGATTTCATAACGTCGTATTTCTCTCTCTCGGAATTTTTAGTGATAAGGATATACGTATACACTGCCTTTCACGGCCGAGGTGGCCGTTGGGCGGCGGCTAGCGCGTAGGATAGTAAGAGCACATCTGCCGGCATTTAAACCCACAACCGTACGCTGAACTTGACATTGGACACGTCCGTGCTTCAGTATCCAGACAGCTGTTGTCCAGTTTGCACGTGTTTGTGAAGTGTTAAATTGTTAACAAGTGTTTTAGATTGTTTTGTTTTAGTTTATGTATTGCCAGTTCTTTCTACAGTCTAATAATGCCACGCTATCCGTACAATTTTAAACAACGAATTTTTATATACGGCTCTTATGTCATTACGAATTCTTGTAGGGAAGTTAGAATAGGTTTTGCAGCAGAATTCCCAGATGTTCCTGTTTCACACAGAGACAGTGTTCTGTTACTTGTGAACAAATTTAGGAAAATAGGGTCTGCTCTTGTTAAGGTAACACGGCATGTGCTTACTGAGGATAAACTAGACGACGCTGGAACACGATTGAAACATACTCCTCAGAAATCTCTCCGACGCCTTGCACATGAAACAGACATATTTCTAACGTCATCGTGGCGAGCTACCAAGCTTTTATACCGGAAGCCATATATCAGAAGAATTGATATAAAATATGAAGAAATAAATTGAAGCAATTTCGAAAGTGTTAGTGAAAATTTCCTATAAATATGTGGATGCAGGAGGACATCATTTCAGAAACAAGTTCTAGATCCGCCTATGTGTATGGCTACAACCTGTATATTTATGTCTAACACAAACTATAGCAAAACATTGCAGCTAAATTATTCTCCTAATTTTCTTAAGTTCATATAAGGCTGTGTATTTTAAAAAATAAAACACGTTGTTTGTTAAAAACACTTCATGCACAGTCTACATTTGTGACAAAAAAGTCTAGAAACCCTTCTGGTGTGACTGGCAGAATTGATATCAGTTGCGGATAAACCCTGATGTTTGTGAGAGACGATGTTTTGAAGACTTCTGTCCAGTGGCTGTCACAAGGGGTCTGCTGTGTGAAGGTGGGCGGGGGAGGTAAAGCAAAGGGGCCCTCAGTCGGATCGTTCCATAGTCATAAAGGAACATATCTTCCACATCCACAATATAACGAGCATACAACTATCCCGTCTATGAAGTTAAAAGCAGCTTGCTAGAAAGCAGAAGGAAACATGACACTTAGCATTGTTTACAATTACATTGTTTGAGCTTTGGGGCAAGAATCAGGTGCTAATATTAATATTGTTTTGATGTCAGAAGGTGCCCGTGCAGGGCGAAATTAATTATCGAATCAATGAAAATACCGCTCTTACACAACAACCATGGCTGGTAAGAAATCTAAAAACAAGATCGACCAATGTAGGCATGTTTGGTCGAAACAAAGAAGAGGTGTAGCTTCATGATGCTATTATCATAACACTATAAATCCTATCCATGGAGCGAATCAAGATATAAATTTCACCTGGGCGAGTTGGAGTTTTAGCGCCCCTCTACTTTCCACCCTGTTACTCACCCCCGTCTTTCTACTCTGCTCCTCCAACTTTCCGCCTTCCTCCAATAATAATTAAACATGACTGCATTATAAATTAACGGTTTTAATGACAAAAAAATAGCGATGTTTTTGCCGTCCATTATTTTGCCGTCGATGCTTTTGGTGTCGATGTTTTTGCCGTCGATGTTTTTGGCGTCGATGTTTTTGCCGTCGATGTTTTTCGTGTCGATGTTTTTGCCGTCGATGTTTTGTACTGTCGATGTTTTTGCCGTCGATGTTTTTGTTGTCGATGTTTTGTACTGTCGATGCTTTTGCCGTCGATGTTTTTTGTGTCGATGTTTTTGGCGTCGATGTTCTTGGTGTCCATGTTTTTGCCGTCCATGTTTTTGGTATCGATGTTTTTGCCGTCGATGTTTTTGGTGTCTATGTTTTTGCCGTCGAAGTTTTGTACTGTCGATGTTTTTGCCGTCGATGTTTTTGTCGTCGCTGTTTTTGCCGTCGATGTTTTTATCGTCGATGTTTTTGTTGTCGATGTTTTGTACTGTCGATGTTTTGTGCTGTCGATGTTTTGTGCTGTCGATGTTTTGTACTGTCGATGAAATGTAGGCGATGTTTTTGTTGTCGATGTTTTTGCGTCGATGTTTTGACGTATAACCATTTAGGGGGGGTCCAGGGATCCAGACTCACCGAAAGACTTACCAAGTACTAAAATTAAGTAATAAGAATATTAGCATATGTTGCATAATCGATGGTTATTAATTTCCTCTGGACTATTTAGAAGGCAAGGATTATATTGGGATCATACGGCTTTGAATCACATTACAAAGAAGATATATACGTATACACTACTAATCAAAATAATACGTATAAAATTTTAATCAGAAACTTACATTTGTCCAACTGCATGAAACATTATTTTTATTATTCGAAAAATATTCAATTATTCATCTATTTGACATTAATTCATTGTCAGGGCACTTGCTTTTTATGTAAGTTATTCCGGTCAGCACTACAAGTAAGCTACGTAAAGTATACAGTCTTTTTACCTAATCGTGTGATAATATAATTTAAATTTATGTATTGTAATTAGTATTAATTTGATTTAATATAATTATTTAAATTTAAACATTATTATTATTATTATTTTATTATTATTATTCCTGAGACACTTGGTTCGGACCCCCGAAACATATATCTAGATACGTGCCTGGTATGCACCCCCTTAGTATTTACTATATATTGTAGTTACGGTGTTCACTCTTCATAATATACTGTAGACATTTAGACGCAGAATTTTACTGCTGCTATAGCGCTGTAATTTTCGTCCTGTAACATTATTTTACTGCGCTATTCTCCCTGCAAACCTATCTGCGATATGTTCGATTGTGAATGACTACTGATCCTAAAATTAGGTCTACCATTTCAACTGCTGAAAATTGGTGGTTAACATATTGAGCTAATAAAGCTCTTAGTAAAAAATAATAAAAAATGGGGGGTCCCCACCAAACATTTTGCCCAGGGGCCTCCACCAACCTTGATAAGACCCTGCTTATATATTATATGGATGGTTATCTTTTAAATTCATTACCCTTACATAATTCGTAAACATCTCTACGTATATTGGTGGCGATGTTACTACGTTTGAAACCTCGTTGTTGTTGTCACACCAGACAATTTTCACGAAACCCGCTTCCTGAGCAAAGTGCCATCCCCCTATTTTGCCAATGAACACGTCCAGTTGCGACTTGCACACGTCTCGAAAATTGGTTGCTATTGCTAAGACTCTTAAATCCGTGATTGTCCCTTCATTGATTTCTGACATTCGTTTGCATTCTCGCAATTAGCGTAGAAATGCGATGTCAAATAAATTAAATCAACTAACAATAAGTATAAAAACAAGTGCATAAAACATGCATGACGCTTCGAAAGATGGAATTTTGAATTTAGTAATCCTCTCTCAACAGTGGCAACATATAGCGACGCCCTGGAAGAGATTAGAATGCGAGGTCCCCATCCAGTGGCGGAAATTAAGGGTAAATGGGGGGCGAGCAGTCGTTCCCCTCTTTTTTTCCACTTTTGCGCCAGGACTATGCTAAACTTTATCTACCAAGGGAAAGTAAACTGTCCTTGTAATTTTTGTTTTATAATCATTGATGCGTGTTTACAAGACATTTAATTTAGTCTAGACGGTCCATTCTTTCAAATACCTGTTCCAATTTCTTTCAAACTTACGTCGTATTTGCCTAAATGTTTCGAGTTTTATTTGGGGGGGGTTAACCCACATTTAGACATGTTCTTCACTTTAATAATGATTGCTAATACATATCATTTCATTTACAAATGTATTATTTTCTAACCATAGGATTATCACGGCTGTTCAATGGTGCTGGTACAATAACATTTCTAAAAAAATAAAATATTGTTAGTTTGCGGAACACAGAAATATTCGAATACTTCTAGGAATTGAATGTAAACAATAAGCACCAAGCTGTACGCCTTGTGACAACATTAGTCTGTAAGCGATTGTGTTGCTGAATGCTGATTGTCGAATAAGGTGGAGGGGGATTATCACTGAGTTGATTTTTTCCCGATACTTTGGACCTTAACATTGAAACTCTACAATTCTACAACTAGGAAAGATAATAGTAGGCAAATTGTTTACTACCATTTTCATTCTCTCTTTACTCTACATCTTGTGTTGTTCTACGGAGTCATTGATTCTTTTGATTAGAAGCTTATGTTGACATCTCTGTTTCTATTTCAACCCATTATCATGACACTGTGGAGAACAGACTGAATGAAAATACAATGGAGATGGACATATTGCTTTTACCGTTGGGTGTACACTTAGCACTGTATCTACGAGCTAGAACTAGCTCGTACAATAATAGTACCATAACATTGGTGGTCACATGCAGTACTCCCAACATCATTTCGCCGATCAGGGTCGACCACCTTGACGTAGTGGTTAGCACAGCACGCTACGACGCCGTGGATTCCGGGTTCGAATCCAGGGTTGGGCATGGATGTTCTTTTCGAGTGTAACTTGATCAATTTCATCACATCACTCATCCTCATCATCGCGATCAGCCAAAAGTGTCAGAAAATCGACGTAAAATAACCCAACTCAACAAATCCAATAGCATTTCGGATCTTCTCTTTTGTTCCACATTCTGGGATCTGTCTCCAACCACCTCAACAATATCCTAGGTAAGGGCCTGTTCTAGGAAGGAATGAAAAAACGCGAGCATTTAAATGCCTCACGCTTGCTTCCTGGCAGCTGGAAGTGTTTGTTGTTAACTTATTAAAATCTGGAGTTCAAGGTCAAGAGAAAGAAGAGAATACAAAACAACGGGCTTTTTATTCAATGAAAGAATAAATGGGTAAAAATTTATAAGCAAGTTATCGTGAATTTTTGCTAACTGTTTCACGTGAGAAATACGACGAGCCTTTTTTACTTCTTTCGTGCCCCTTAGGCTTAAAACCTGCCTGCCTGTATGTTATGCTTCTGATTTGAAGTATTCATTCAAATTATAACATTTAACTAGAATTTAAAACCAGATAAATAATAAATAAATGTGTTAATATTATTGCCCACAAAAATAGCATTTACCATGTCGCCCCCCCACTTCCATTTATAACATTTTTCGTATGAAGCTCATTCGACGCGAGGCACCTTTACGCGCGAGGCCACTTGCGGTCGGCACTTCCCCCACCCCTTGCTACACAACTGCCTCTAAATGCCTTAGATTGTTTCGAAAGTGAATATTCTTCACGTTGCTAAACTAACATTTTCCCCCTAAGATAGTGAAATGATCCACATTAATGAGGCGACAGAAGAATGCGACGTATATTTATGTTAATTTTAAGTGTTTTTCTGCGTCCTAGGTTAATCGTTAATGAGCATTAATGGTGGAATCAGAACGAACACGATGACATATCCATTCCTTAACCAGGATTCAAAAGTAGGGAATCTGGCTGTGTAGCCACTTCATCATGGAGGCTGGAAGGTAAAAAATGAATACATTTGATTAATTATTTTTAGAGTAGCTTTTTCAATTTTTGGCTAATCGAAACAACGAGGATGAGTAATAATATGATGAAATTGATGAGGGGCACCGTCAATGGAACACCCATGAGCAGGCCGGGATTCGAGCCGCGTACCGTCGTAACGCACTGTGCTAACCTTTCCTACCCGAAGGTCAGCTGCAATAGAGTCGAATCTACTGAATATGTTCGTTTTAAGGAGACTTCCCTTTATAATGCTTCATCAGAGCGTGGTTTCTGATTCATTGATTGATTTGGAATTTTAAGTCCACTTTATGCACAGTAAAGTCTAATCGGGACTGGGCTTACAGTTTAAAGTGGGATCCAAACCACTGTGCCATGAGCCTCCACCGCGTGTCGAACCCGGAACCCCTAGATTATATCAGAGAGTGGTGTCGATCATTCATGTCTACTTCACTACGGCAGAGATCGAGAATGTGTGGAGTCATATCATTTTCTTGAATGGTGTCACGGCAAGTTGCCATACACAGGAGAGATCTTTACCCTTTTGTAGCAGTCGCCACATATATTAAGATGGCATAAAATCTACCTATCGCTTCGCTATCCCTTCAAGTACATTTGCTTCTGTAACTGTAAATTTTGATTTATAAAGACCACACGGAGAGAAGGAATACGCTATCTTTCACTAAACCTGAATATTGTGTGACCATTTAGTTCATTGCATTATTAATTATAAAATGCAATCAAATACACGGCTATAAATTATCAGGTTTAGAAACGGGAAGAGTATTTATGTCGTTTATATTTTATTTTGCCATTTTGAAAGTAAGGTTTACTACAGCGGAATTAATATTTTCGTTAAGATCATAGAAGGCAAGTACATGTTGTTTCCAGGCATTATTTATCAGAAAGTAATGAAATACATGTCTTCAACTCGAGGATTTTTCCCTTCCTCAAAGTTTTCTGGTGAGGATGATTATGAAATGCACATTTCATTGTTCACTCGGTTGTTTTATGTATAGGAAATTGCATTGTACGCATATAATATTGCAAATTACTTGCGTAAGTATTTGTATGTTATCTCTTTACATTTGAACTTTGAACACACACACGCAAACCGAAGTGAGGAGCAGGACACAGCAGTAGAATTGAAAATACTTACTGGATATTAATTTATTCATAACGACGCTCGGATATTGATATTCTGTCATTTTAGATTATGATTAATGTTTATTAATCATGTGACGCTATTGTTAATTAATCAAGCGAAACGTGTCGGGGGTGGAGGAGGAGATGAGTCATCGATGACTCATGCACACGTGTGAGTTTGGAATTAATGGTTTTCCATTAGTGCACAAAAGATACTATTATGTATCCCGTTTTTACCCTAACCTAACCCTATTGTTGAACTTTATATATGCGTTTCAGCCGGATATGTGTCACGGATGATTTATACAGACGTGGAGCTTGGTTTTAATGGTTTTCCATTAGTGTATAATAGATACTATTATGGAGTTCGATTTCGGCCTATTCTAACACAAGGAACTCAGTTCCGGCCTTTTCTAAGCCAGTTTATTCTTTTCGTATACGCGTTACGCCCGGATATGAGTTAAGGCTGATTCAGGCATTCGCAGGAACTTGAAGTTAATGCGTTTTCAGGACACGGTTTTGGCTATTCTAAGCCAATTGATGGCGTTACTCGAGGTTTCCAGGCGACGATGACGCCATGTGGCGACGGTGCTGGATCATATTAGGTATAATTAAGGATCTGGATTTATCCGAATTCAACGGGTCCCGATGAGATCGGAGGTAGAAGATATTATAACCCAATATATGGCGTTAGCGTATGTGCGCTTTAAAGGCGAAGAAATTGAACGATGTAGCCTATATGAATACGAAGTATACGGGCAGAATGCATCTTATTAATAATAATTGCTCTTATAAAAAAAGGGAAGAATACCTTGACCGCAAGAACCTGCTACGAGGTTGCAAACGAAATTTGCAGCAGAAAAGAAGAATACTTCTTTCATCGTCACCCCAAACCGCGAGTGATCATTGACGGCCAAAGGGGGAGAATAGAGTCCATTGTTATGTTCCCCCATCGGTCTTCTTCCGGAGGTGAATGGGATAAAGTCGCGTATCGCCAATATTTTAACACGCTTGTATTGATTTTCTTTGAGGTTCCAATTTTATTTTGTGGAAGTAATTTACGCGGCTTTTTTTCTTCCGCCTTTCGTAACATTGTAAAGACTATTTGACCTAAAGCGTAAGGGATTTGACTGAACTAGGAACAATTATTTCCAGTATCTACAGGTTAAAGTGTAGGCGATCCACTATTTGTCCTTATTTCTAGGTTGCGAACCACGGACCCTTTGATTATTGCCTTATAAACATCAGGATTCAAGTAAAATTGACCAGATTCTTTTACTGTTAGGGCCAATATTACGCATTTTTTCGTATTTTTACTCAGAAAACGCTATTTGAACGATTCAAGCAAGAGTTTCCATGGCAATTTAGACACACAAACTGTGTTTCTTCAACTTTAGCTGAAGTTTAGATTTATTTTTTAATCTAATATCACAATTTCATCTATTCAGGCAACAGTTATTATTAAATTTTGGACTCACAAAGACATTTTTTCAACTTTTAATTTTATTTTGAATTGAATTGACTTTATTGCTATATTGACTATATTTTAAAAGTTTATTTCCATTTTTTACTCAAATAACACAATTTAAGCTATTCTGGCAGGAGTGTTTATTACATTTTGCACTTACAAAGAGATTTTTCAACTTTTAACTTATTATTTACAAGTTTAGGCTTATCTTTTACTTTAATATCACAATTTCATCTATCCAGGCTACATTTTTTATTAAATTTTGGACTCACAAGAACATGTTTTCAATTTTAAACTTGTTATTTTAAAAGTTTATTTCCATTTTTTACTCAAATAAGACAATTTAAGCTATTCTGGCAGGAGTGTTTATTACATTTTGCACTTACAAAGAGATTTTTTCAACTTGTAACTTATTATTTACAAGTTTAGCCTTATCTTTTACTCTAATATCACAATTTCATCTATTCAGGCTACATTTTTTATTGCAGTTTAGACTCGCAAGGATAATTTTTTCAACTTCTTTTATTAATTTTTCTATTTATTGCCTTTTGTATCTTGTATTTATTAATTTTTAACTTTGAGTTTTGTTTTTATTTTAAAAAAAATCTCTAATCATTAAGGGAGAAGTACTTTTAAGTAAAACTTTAGCCACAAACTTTATTATTACTATTATTATTTCAAATCTAATTCAGCACAATGTATCGTATGACCCTTCACTGCCTTTTAATGTTTTAGATCTGCTACTCACTAACATTTCCACTTGTAACATCAGTTTTAATGAACATCCTTTATCTAAAATTGATAAGTTTCATCCACCGTTTTCATTTTATTTTGAACTGGATAGGTCTAAAAAAGACAATATAGATACAAGGGAAAATAATATTTATAGATGTCTTAATTTCGCCAGAGGTGATTATGTGAATGTTTATAATGAATTGTTGCATTTACCTTATATGGTTGAAATATCTAATGATGTACAACAATCTGTTATGGAACTGACTAGAAATGTGTATGCAATATTAAAAAACAATATTCCTTCAAAAGTTAAAAGAACAAACAATGATGTTTGTGATGACAAGGAAACTAAAGAGAATGATCAATAAAAGGAGAAGGTATAATGATAAATTTAAACTTACAAATAAGTGTGAATATTACAGTACTTATTCCCAATTAAGGAAAGATGATAAAAAGGAATATTCTAATGTAAAGGAGCATTACTACTCCTCCTTAGAAAACAATGTTAATGGTGACAAGAATGCTTTTTGGTTTCACTTTAATAGAAATAAGAGAGAAAATACTATCACTGAAATTATTTATAATAATGATGTACTGTTCAATGAGCCTTTTAACAAATCTTTCTCAAAAAGAAGTCATGTAAATTTAAAAAATATTAATCTTCATTCATACATCAACTTAATTGATGTACCCGTTATCTTGGAAAAGGATGTAAGTGATACAATTAACAAACTAAAAGGCAGGTCTTCAATAGGTCCTGATGGCATACCAAATTTTATTTTGAAAGCAAACAGAGATGTTTTTGTACCATTGTTAACTAAAATTTACAACATGTCACTTACTTCTGGAATATTTCCAGATATCCGGAAAAATGTGTTTATTGCACCTGTAACTAAAAACAAAGATGGAAAAGCCAATGATATTAATAATTATAGACCAATTACTATATTAAATTCCATGGCAAAGGTTTTTGAACACATAATTGCTGACTATTTGTCTTTTTCGTTTAAACAATATATTGATGGAACTCAGCATGGATTTTTTAGAAAAAGGTCTACTATTACAAATTTATTAGTTTTAATAAGCTCTCTTAAATCTAACATTAGGAAGCAATCCCATACCGATATTTTATTTATTGACTTGGCTAAAGCCTTTGATAGTGTCAGCCATCAGCTATTAATTTACAAACTCGACCAAATGGGATTATCACCACGATTTCTGAAATGGTTTTCCAACTTTTTAGTAAATAGAAGTTTCTGTGTTAAGATTGGTGAAACAACTTATTCTAAATAAGAAATACTTTGTGGAGTACCTCAAGGGTCGCCACTTGCCCCAATTCTTTTCGCTGCTTTTATCAATGATGTTACATTATGTTTTAAATCTAGCACATGTTTACTATATGCAGATGATATAAAAAAATTTAAGAGTATTTTAACAAATAATGATGTCGCTCAACTTCAGGCTGATCTCGATAGAATGACATATTGGTGCAAGATTAATGAAATGGAAATTAACTTGAAAAAGTGTAAAGTTTTAAGATGTACTAAGAAAGTTCATTATATAGTCTCCAACTATTTTTTTTATGAAAATAAAATCCAAGTGTGCGACAGTCATAAAGACTTAGGAATATTAATAGACTCCTCTCTCATATTTGATGAGCACATTTCAGAAATTTGCAAAAGAGCAAATACAATGCTTGGTTATATATTTTTCTCATGGAAAGTTTTTAAAAAGGAAGATACTTTAATATTCCTGTATAAAACGATAGTTCGTCCTATTCTTGAATATGCAAATGAATTATGGTTTCTGACTGCAACCAGTCACCTTCAAAAAGTTGAATCAGTTCAAAAACATTTTATCAGGTTATTATGCACAAAGTTTTAAAAAAATTACTATGACTATTACTCTGAATGGTTATCACAGTTGAATATGTTTTCCTAAGAAGAAAGAAGAAAAATTAAAAGGATAAATTTTGTAGAGAAGATATTAAATTTCCAAGTTGACAGTAAATACTTTTTGAATAATATAGCTTATAAAATTCCCAGATATTCCCGTAGGTATATCTCAATTTTCACATGCCTAAACAAGGCCAGAGGTTTAGTAGCTGATCTTGTTGAAACCTACAATTTGAATTTATGTTGATGTATAAGATTGTAGGATCCACTGTTTTATTTTATAATAATGTATTCAAGTTTTTAATTTTGTATAACATGGTGGTTGTTTAATCGTTATCATCGCTTCAATAAATATGATTATTATTATTATTAGAACAATACACAGTTAATTACACAATGTTATATAACAATAAACAATTATTAGTATCAGAGATATAATAGATCTCGTTGAAAACTGTAACTTGAAGTGTAAATATGCTAACTTGTTATGTTATGTTATTCTACAGCTTACGTATTTTATTCGTGTAACTTTGTACTTTTGTATTTGACTTAGTGCTGTATTAGGTTTCATACTGTGCTCTGAACACTTAAAATAAACGATTAAAATAAAATAAAAAAATAATTAGTTGTTGAATGTTGTTGTTGTTAGGGTTTGTTGACTTACACTAAGCTATTTTTGGGTTGCTTCGTTGGAAAGTTTGTTTATTTTAGAGTTTCATTGGTATTTTTTACTGTTAGGGTAAGCAAAGTTTCCTAAATATATGAGTACGGTTCCATATATTCTCGTTCTTGCATGTTTTTGATATGATGTGATCAGTACGACTCTCCAAGTGCCTTTACTGCAAGTTTCCATTTTATTGAGGCTTAGTGATTCATAGAGCCACTTTATGCATGAGAGAAAGCTTGAAAATTTTGATCTCAGATAACCCACGACCATATGCCAGAGTATTATCGAGTATATTTTAAATTTATTATGTGCCACAGGAATATCACTGATTGCTTAATTTTTAAGTATGTTATGATATTATTGTATTTTTAGCCATTGCTTACTAGATAAACTGTACGAATTGTTTAATATTTGTACTTTTTTGCACTTATACGAGGCCAAACTTTTACTGTAACTAAAATTATTATGTGTCTATGAGGACTGAAATCCTTTTACCAAGAGGTGTATAACTGAACGTTTATTAATATTGTTTCTTTCTTCCCATAAATATAACAATTTAACAATATAATGACAAATCACAGGACAAGTCGATGTTAGCAGATGACTACGTGGCTCTTAAGTCCACCTTCCAAACTTTTCTTACCATGCTATTTAGCCTTATATGTTTTTATTCTGGGTACTTTTCAAGAACTATTGACTTTTTTGAGTGTTTGATTAATACTAGGGGTTATTTGTATCTGTTATCCTGTATTATTCGAGGCTTCTATTTTTTATTCTACAATCACTATATGTCCCTGAGGACTAAATTCCACTGACTGAAGCTTAAAGCTTAGGCTCTACAGTATGTTGAATGGTTAATCACTGGTCAATATGAATTTTACAGAGGCTTGTAGGAGGCAAAGGAACACACGCCAGAGCCTTATTAGTTTGCAAGAAGCACTTTCAGGGAGTACTACGAGGAAACGAAGTTGATTTTTTTGAGTGCTTTACCAGTTACACTGCCAATATTTGCTATTTCAAGTAACTACATGCACCAGAACAACTTACAGCCCAACACTAACTAGACTTCAATTTATACTATTTTAGGTGCTAAATGTAGCAAGAACACTGATTGTACATACTTTTGAGAATCCAACTATATCAGGATTTTTCTATGCAAGTATATTTTTATTGATTACTAACTTTAGCAGACCAATCAGGAAGACGGCAAAATTCACTAAACCTAATACTATAGTGTATGTGATTGCATGAAAAGTAGTAATTATAACAACCACAAGATTTCGCTTTTTACTGCTATCAGAGGAATTAACAACCCTATTTTTCAAACAAAAGGTATTGTTTACACTTTATTTACTTCAATCTGAGACTAATGTTTTACAGTAATTGAATCATTCAGTCCTAGTCAATACTTTACTGCATCAGAAAGTTTGCTATTAATCTAATAAAGTAGTGTAAACGTATTGTTTCAAAATAATACTTAGTAGGTATCGTCTTTCATCCTCTTTTCTTATCAATTGAATATCAGTTTTTGACATATTTTGAAAATTTGTTGTCGATGTTTTAGCGTTTAGCGATGTTTTAGTAAAATTTCCCTTTTTTCCCACTCATACTTGGTAGGTATGCATTTGTAGCCTCTTTTTTTTACCAATTGAATATCAGTTTTTGACATATTTTGACAATTTTTTGTCGATGTTTTAGCGTTTAGCGATGTTTTAGTAAAATTTCCCTTTTTTCCCACTCACACTTGGTAGGTATATCACGAACTTACGTGATATAACTTAACCTATTCATTTTATTACGTGCTAAACTACACGAGAGCCTCTACGTGCTTTGACCTACTTTATAGTAGTGGTATCAACCCGGTTCACAAACCGAAAGTGGGGCTCGGAGTGGGGCTCGGTGGGGCTCGACTTAATGGTTTGCTCTTGTAAGGCATAAGCCCCATTTTCTCGCAGTGTTGCCAACACCTCACTCGATCACGATCTTACGTGATATAACTTAACCTATCTTACGATTTTTTTACGATCTTCAGTGATATAACTTAACCTATCTTACGATTTTTTTTACGATCTTCAGTGATATAAATTAACCTATCATTTTTTTTATTTGCACACCGAACTAACTTACATTATATTTTATATAACCTTGTTGATATTTTTTTTAGTATGTGTGGTATTTTTCTATTTTTTTTTTACGAATTTTGAAACTGCTCCGTGACCCTCTCGTTTTTCACGTCATGGATGAAGGACTTCTCTGCGACCAGGATGACGCTGCACACGGTATCCTCGGGCAGCGCGTCGTGGAACTCGCAAACGATCTTGATGTTGGTTCGATCGTTGACCACGACCTGCTTCCTCTTCGTCGTGTTGATGACGAACATGGGTCTGTGGGTTTTGAATTCGCTGGGCGTGTAGTACATGTCCACGTTGCCCTCGGTCACGCGCTTGTAAGCCGTGTAAGCTTCGTAAAGTTTTAGGTAATCATCTTTGGTCATGTCGAGGTTGTAATTTTCGCGCGGGAACACTTCGTTCCTGCCATTCTTGAGATAAACGTTTTGATCTTGTAGTCGTCGAATTTGCTGGAATATTTTTCCTGATTCTTGTCCCTCCCGGTCTGAAAGAGCTCTACGACGAAATCTGGCATGTCGAACTGTATGTTGTTGAACTGCGTCGTCACGTCGAATTCCATGTGACTTCCCGACGCTATCTTCTGCACGCACTGGTAAGCGTGAAAGTGAATCGGCTCCTGCGGACTTTTCAAGATCTCCGCTTTGTACTTGAAGGCGTAGTTCGTTTCGTATTCCACCACCGGCATTCTCAACTCCATGCTCCGGATGACGCACTTGGCTGCTTCGGGTAAAGTGTTGGGCAGAGGCGTGGTGCCGTCCGGACCCAAAGTAGCGTATCGCATCAGTGCGTCGTTGTCGTTGGCCGCTCTTCGAAAGCTGATTCTCAGTCCTCCCTTCCACATGATCTCCTTGTAGTCCGAGAAGAATCCCGGAAGCAGACGCATGGGAAAGAGCACCGTGTGACTTCTCGTCGATATTTTGGTTCCCGCTTCGAATCCTCCCGCCTGATAGTATGCTGCGTCCGTTTTGGATAATTTCAATGTTCCCACTGCCGTCGACGTGATGCCTGGATAATCGATTCTGTCGATGACGGTGTTGTGTTTCCTCACCTCCACCTGCGAGAACAGGTGAGGCACGAAGTTGTCCACGAGTATCAAATTTGCTGCTGCGGGGAACGCGTCTCCGCTTGCCTTTTTCACCACGTCGAATTGAAGGTAAAGGTCCGCTCTGTGAGGATGAACGAACCCGTCGCCTACGTCCACGTCGTATTCGATCTCCCGGTTCGCTTCGTTCAAATTGGCGAACGTGCGACGGTTGGGAGGGAAAGATTGCAATTCGTAACTTTCGATTTGTTCCATTTTCACTATGTGTTATTTATTATACGTTGATCTCCACGATGGCCGTCGTCGTTGCACCTGCGAAATCCACCACGTCTCCTTTCTCGTTCGTCACCACCAACTCTATGTTGTCTATGCGGTTGCGACATACTGGAAAATAGATCGGCGAACAGGGCGTGTAGATGATCGGTTCCATGAATTCGGAACTGGGTTTGAAAGTCCGAGGATTTGTGATCATTCCTTCCGCCACGTTGCAGTGAACGTTCAAAGTTTCGATGGCCAAGAATTTAGGAATATTGGCTGCTACGTGCTTGATGCCAGCTTCGAGTTTGGTGTCGTTCTCGAAACCTAAAAGTTCTCCTATTGTGCCCAGGTCCACGGTCTCCGTCGCCGATACGATTTCGACTCTGTGCGTGACCGAATTTTGAGAAAGGTACGTGCCTTTGGGTAATTGAGCTTGCAAAGTAGAAAGATTGTATTGACCTGGCGTGACGACGATATGTTCGCTTCCGACGCTAATTTTGTTGTTGTGCTGCGTGACGTTAGGTATGAGGTACATGCTGTAGAATGCACGCAGAGCTATGGGTTTAGGATAGACGATGTCGTCGTGCAGCGTGAGTTTCAAGATCGAAGATTCGCTCGTGCGATGGAACACGCCCATCGTGATGCTGTTTCAGGTTCCACAATGCTTTCTGGAAATCTTCCACCTGCGGCTTATTTATTTTAGAGAGAAACGCGAGCACGGAGAGACAGAGATGACCGCAGTTCACGTCTCCGAAATTTTGAATGCGTTCGTCGTTGTAGTATATAGGATTGTTCGTTTTCAGATAACGAACTAAATTTGTAGGTGGAACACCTCCGACAGAATCGAAAACTAATGCTTTATCATTTTTGTGGTAACATATCCAATGCGTGCCTGGATTTTCTTGACTGTCCAAGTTGACTACTAAACATTCTCTATTTTTAACGGTTAAAGGTAACGAGTCGGACATGAAAACTCCTCTGAAGTGTTTGATTTGTAATGGTTTGATCAGAGATTCAATGTCTCGGTTGGTGAGTGCTGTTTCCGTTTTTAAACTTCCTCAAGACGCCCTTCCCTTTCTTCTCCATGGCCAGGTTGTGACGTTTCTGTTCTTCCAATTCCGCCTTGTTCTTCTTCGAGTCGATGACGGTTTTCGCGATGGCGGCGCTACCCCCAGCCAAACTTCCAACGGCCCCCAATGCTGCCAGGATGGCCGGGATGCTGAATATGAAACCTCCGATATTTTGCTGTTTCCGCGAACGCTGCAATCTTTTCAATTGAGGTGTGCTGAGAAGTAATTTCATTCGGTGTCCCTTGGACAGGCAAGAACGTTTCTTCTCGCGTTGTTTCTTGGTGAGTAACCCATCGAGGGTACCTAGATTTTTTAGATTGGATTATGGTATCTGGTACACGACACCCTTCGGCTTCATGTTTTTTTTCACGGTATGTTATTTATGTATATGTTCTGAGATTTTTTTTTGTTTCGTGTATTTTTTTTTCAAGGTACGTTATTTTATATACTCCGCGCAGCCGTTACACAAATTCTATTACGTGCTTCGTTTTCTTACCAAGAAGTTCCTTTGTCCCCTTGTACACGATTTGAGTTTTGTTCTCGATTAAAATAGCTAGCTTCTCGTCGGATAACATGTTAGCGTATCGATCTGGTAAAAATAGACTGTATTGTCCGTTGAGCAACATACGCACCTCGGGACCATACTGGGTAGAAACAATTGAACCGGAAGTTATCGTGTAAGGTTTGCCGACTTCCAATTCCTGAATTTTTATATACTCGACTGATGAATTTAGCATTTGTATTAATGCTTGGAGATCACTCATTTTTTTTTCAGTCATATCGAAGGAGAAATTCAGAGTGTGTGCGTGTGTTAGAGAATTTTAATTTTTCACGATGTGTGTTATTTATATATCAAGTTTTGGCACGTATATATTATTATTTTTTTTCACAGAGGAAGAAAGTTCGTGCATCGGAAAACGCGATGATGTGCGCTATGATTTCTTCGGTCTCCTGTTTATACTTGCGCCAATCATCCGTGTATCGTCTTCTTCCCTGCCTCGCCTCGTGAAGCTCGTCCATCCTATCGTTGTATTTTTTCCCTGCGGCGGAAAGAAGAGTGTCGAGATCACCGCACCTCATGCCACTGATCTCCCGAAGATAATCCTTGACAACCATTTCACAAGGGATACGAAATGCCGGCGTTGTTCTTGCTATGATTAAAAGTTTCCCTACATCTCCGTTTACTGAGTGTTTGAATATTTTACATAGCAGTTCGTGCGGTAAGTCGGTTATACAAGACATGTTGTTATTTTTTTTTTACTGTATGTTATTTATATACCCTACCCAAGTTTTTGTTTCGTGTTTATGGCGATGGTGGTGCCCAATGCTGCAACTCTTTCACCCAAAGAAGCGTCTCTGCTGACGAATCTTTCGAAAGCGGCATGCTCCAATTTCTTGTCTGCTTCGTGACGTACATCCAGATAGGTGCGAGTGTTGTTGTAAGCGATGTCGTGATCTTTGCATGCAGCGTCCAACGGATTCACACCCTTGTCACCTCTCTCCAATCTTTTCTCGAGTTTGGTACCCGGTCCGCAGTACTGGTAGCCAGGTAAATGCATCTCGAAAGGTAACTTGTTGATGATGTCGTTCACGAGTCCCTTTCCTTCGGCCACGTTCCAGAATCTCGGAGGCAGCGTGTTGATGATTTTGATCAAGTAACCTATGCCCTTGTCGTCGTTCACGATGAAGTTGGAAAGTTTCGTGCTGATGATGTCCACGATGCCAACCTTCTCGTTGTAGAAATTACGATTGCCTGCATTCTCTTCGCCGGCTATCACTAACAATCGGTCGACGAGTTTCCTCACGTCGTCCACCCAAACGAATTCTTTGGGTAACGTGTTGTAGCGTTTGACGCCGCTTCCACTTTTCACCTCGTTCCAAATCGGTTTGATGAGATTCCTGTACTTCTCCCCGCTGCTCGATTTCACCCTATTCTGCGAGGCATCGTTGTTCTGGTACATGGCATCCGTCATGATTAGTATTTCCCTGTAACTCTGGTAATCTTCGTCGGTGTAATCTTTCGGCTGCTTTTTGGCGACGAGTTCCCATAGTCCCACCGTACCCGGATACCTGGCCCAACTGTTCTTCTCGCCTAAATTAACTTTAATGTCGTTGCCTTCGAAGGTGACTTTCGATTTCCCAATCTTCCAAATCACACCCTCGTTGGTTTCCATGCTCGGATACAATCCGAACACTTCATCCTTGTCGAATTTCCCCGTGCTCAGGTAGTCTCGTGCCAAAGGTCCCAACTCGATCTTATCCGAAAACGAAGAGGTACTGCTTATGGCTTGACGTCTTGCCGGTACGTCCTTCAGTTCGAACGGCGTAGAAGGAATACTCAAAATGGGCGTGGGTACAGTGTAACTTTTAGCTGCGAGTGGTACGAGTTCGTTGATCAAATTTTTATTTTGTTCGTGACACTTTAAATTTCTTTACCTAGACCGCTGATGGCATCGATCACAGGTTGATCCTGACGTTTCTTCTCTTCGTACAAACCACGATTCTCGGATTTCCAACCTTTGAATCGCTTCACTAGATATTCCCGCAACTTGAGATTGTCCTCTTCTTGAAATTGACGTTTTGACATTTTTCTATATACGTTGAAACGTTTCTGAAACGTCGAATTCTCAGCCTATACGTTCGGTTCTCGTAGTTTTCTTGCCGTCACTCGCTTGAGACTATCCACTTTTCTAATACTCACTTTTTTGTTATAATGGTTATTTTATATATGCTTGAGACGTTTGAAAAAAAAATCAATTTTTTTTTTTAGATTCTCGACCGTTGAATTTTTTGGGGGGGATTTTCTTCTTCTTGTTGCAAATCTGAAATTTTCCTCTTGTTAGCCTCTGAGACGTCTAGATAAACGTTTATTTTATTCCTATACTTTCAATGGTTTGCTTTTCGAGTCATGTCAATGGTCACGAATCCGAAATCACCTTGGTTCCAACATTGGGAGCAGAATTTAGAAAATAGATTGTAATTCATTTCAGCCCCTACGTAATCATCATGTGCGTGTTTTAAATTGGTGTGGTCTTGCCGAAACAAGCAAATAAAATTAGCATTATTGCGTAGCAGTTGTTTCGGAACCTTGGAAAAAGTTTGTGCCAGGTAGAAACAATCTAATCCTTTGTGACGTCCTCGAGTGAAAAAATTACGAATCTCGTTTTGATTTTCCAGGATCATGTCGTCGAACACCACAACGGAATTCTCGAGACAATCGTCCAGTGGAATGATTTCAGATGCGAAAGTTGCAATGCCCAGTCCCTCGTACAGTTTCATAAGTTGCTGGTATTTCGGTTGTTCGAGACTTTTCGAAAATACGTAGAGGTATCTGTTTTCCCAGTCTAACCAATTGGGTGCGAGGATAAAATTATCAATGAGCAGTGTCGTCTTTCCGCACCCCGAAGGTCCTACGATCAGACACCGTAGGCTGTCGGGGAGCAATTCGCCGTTCCTTTTTTTCGTTTGACTTTCCGAATCAGGTAAACGTTTCACAGCATTCCACGTACTCATAGAATCACTTCGTTCGAGTCGATCCTACTCGTTTCCGGAAGTCCCAGCCATTTCACAAATAGTTTGTCACCTCTCTTACGCAAAACTTTTTCGATAAGGTACGTGTCGGGGTATTTAGTTTTAGAGAGTTCCTCCTCGTAGAAGCGCCCCAAAAAAATTTCACCGCCACTGTCCTTTATTATATACGTGTGACGGTTCCCGAGTAAAACTCGAACTACGGTAAAAAGTTCCGTGCTCCAGTTCCGTGTGAAACCCTTGTCGAACGTCCGCTTCAATTTACTGATCCTCACCTGGTCTCCAATTTTGTATTTAGGTCTTTTTGTCGTGGGTGTGTACTTTGGACAGTAAACGGTAGAAATTAAACGCTGCTCGTCGGACTTCGTAACGTCAGCTGGCTTCATGCCTATCGTTCTGTGCCGTGTGTGATTATAGTCGTTAACGAGTTCCGGAAGAATGATGACCCACTTGTAGCTTCCCTGAAGCGTAAAGCGTGACCACATGCGCGATTTCAGAGTGCGATTGAATCTTTCCACGATGCTGGCTTTGACGTCACTGAAGGTCGAGTAATGTCGAACGTCGTGTTTCCGAATAAACTGCCTGAACGTGGCATTGTAGAATTCCTTCCCCTTGTCCGTGTGCAGAAACCGAGGTCGTCTGCCGCTTTCGCGAAAAATTAATTTGAATGCTTCCGTGACGTATGTTCCTGTTTTCGCCTTCAAAGGTAGAGCCCATGCGAATTTCGAAAATGTGTCTATGACGGTGAGGAGGTACTTGTTGCCCTTGTTCAATTTATGTACATTTTTTAACTTGCCGCTACTCATCTCCACGAGGTCACTTTCCCAGAGGTCATCGATGCCCTTAGTTACCACCGCTAAACGTTCGTAGTTGCGGCGTGCAGGTTTATGCAATTCTTCGACGATGGCTTGCCTAGACATTTTTAGAGATTACATTTGAAGAGAAGCACGAGCGTGATGGGATTCAAAGAGGGTGGCACCTCTCTCGTGTTTTGAATGATCAGCTTATCGCCGGCACTCACGTCGAAAACGGTAAGATCTTCGTCTTCGTGTATTTCATATATGTTGTGCGTTTCGTTCCAACGTGCCAGAGGAATGTTTCCTGTTTTCTGGACACCACGATTCGATATCAACGTCTTGGTGGGAACGCTAGCTTTTCTGCCGTGAGACCAGTACGAAAATTCGTTTATCTGAATCGTGCCATCGAGGAGAAACTTGTAATACGGGTGATAAGGATGTAACATGTACAGTTTGTTACCTTCGACGAACGTGGAGATTCTCTGTTGATTGGGTACGCTGTTGATTTCGATGGCTTGCAAGGTGAACAATTTGGCGATTTTAGTGTCGACGCTGAGCAGATTACTGTGAACGTGTCCAAGTTTATTTTCAATGGGCAACAAATGCTCGACTATGGTATCCGTTACGGCAGAAAATGACGGTTTGATTTTCACTTCCACGTTCAACTGCTTGTAGTTTTCGTTCAGTTCTTGCAACTTGGCACCGAAAGAGGCCAGCGTCGATTCCTGCGTAGATTCCAGCACTCCAACTTGATCTCTGATGTTGACGACAATGTTCTGAAGGTTCTCAACTTGATTCAATTTCGAACTTTTCTCGGTAAGATCGTTCACGATGCTTCGCATCTCTGTAAACTGCGTGTGAAGATCCGTGACGCTCTGCGAAGTGGGCAACGTCGACACCAGCGAACTGATCTCATCTCGAATCTGTTCCACGTTTGCCGTTTCCGTTTCTAGTCGTTTCAGCATTCGAGATATGTTCCTTTTCAAAGCGTGTAATTCTTTGGAGGTGGGGAGATTGGCCACCGTACTTTCGAGATCGCTCAATGAACTTTTGATGTCGCTCGATTCGGATAATGCCGTCGCCGCCGTTTTCAATTTTTCCAAATCTTCCTTCGAAGGCACGCTCGTCCGTAACGATTCCAAGTCACCCTGTATGTTGTCCAGTACGTGATGAAAATGAGCAAGGTTCGATTCGACGTTCAAATTTTCTAAATATTCGATCTTCTGCTGAACCGTGCTTAACGTGTCTTGAATACTCGTCAACGCGCTTGCTTGAACGTGAATATTTTTAATTTCTTCGTTGATCAACTCCAAAGACGCCTGAAGCGTAGCGATGGTGGTTTGAATGTGTTCGAAATCTTGATAAGCCTCCAATTGAATTTTTATGTTCGCGACGCTCTTACCGATGACCTGCAGTTCGTCTGACGATGGTAGGTTGGTCATGGTATCTTCCAAAGTCTGTAACTTGGATTTAATTTCTTCCAACGTGCTGGTGAATTCTTCTTGTAATTTAGAAACGACGACATGCAAGCGTTGTACATCGATATCGTTCACGACGGTTTGAAGTTCAGAGAAATTCTTTTCAATTGCGGAAGGTCGTTCTTCGATTTCGAGTTTCAATTTTTCCAAATCTTTCGATTGAAATTGCTGTAATTTGAGCAAATCATTTTGAAGCGAATCCACGCTCAACTGTATATTTTGAACGTTGTCGTAAGAAGGTACGTCTACATAATTTTTTATGAGTGTTTTCAGTTCGGAATCGATTTTCAGAATAGGATCGAGACATTGCGTTTGGAGCGTAGCGATCTCCGACTCTAAACTTTTGTTTAAGGTCTCCTGCAAAGCAATCAAATCCCTCCTCAACTTTTTAACTCGAATATCCAACATGAGAATCTCTTCTGCGTGGTCTACACGCTTGGTGTGGCCGAAAATGTCGTTAGGCATTTTGTTAACGGTTATTTATTAAAGGATAGACGATTCGTAATTCTACGAAGAGAGGAATGAGTTTGTCGTAATCTCCTAGGAGTTCCACGTATAAACAATCTCCTGCAGAAACATCGTACGCCATGTTAGAAAGCACCTTGTCGTGCTTCATTCGAAAAATGTTCTTGCCGGTAGAAATTTTGATTTTTCGCCCTTCGTTCTCCGGATTCACGGTGATCCGAAGTTTCCCGTCGATCGGAATTTCGTAGAAATGTAAATTGTTGTTGAACACGTAAAAGGTTTTACCAACGTCCTCGTCCAATTTTGTCCAAATGCTGTTGAGGTGAATGATCAGTAGACCGTTGAGTTTAGTTAACACGGAAGGTAGATCTGTCATCGTGCGGTGTACAGTTTCCATGTTGGTTTGCTTTCGGAAACCAAAAAGATTCATTGTCCTTGCTATTTATTTATTGTGTATGTGAAACAGTTAAAGTTTCATTTTTTTCATTTGCATTGCCTACAATTTTTACTAATTTCTAAACGATAGTGTCCCCAAGGCAAAGTGTGGATTCCGCAAGACAAAATACATCTTTTATCATCATGCGGATCTAATGCTACTTTCCTAACTTTGTTTGTTGTAATCACGTTGTCTACACTTTGGATTCTTTGTTCTATACTTAGTATCGTCGATTGTGACTAAAGGCAATCGATGTAATCGTGGAAGGTGAGTTTGTTCTCCACCGTATTCTTGCACACACCTTTTGCTTTCTTCGTGACGCTACTTTCTGTTCTCATGGCATACATTTTCGAACGCAAACCCGCGAACTCGACAATAATATCACCGTTACATTTATCTTTCAGTTTACCTAGGACTTTTTTCTTGAGGGAAGGAATCCCAAATCTGTTGGGTTGAGGATATGCAGAAGTATCGAAATACTCAAGCATGGAAGGATTTTCTATGTCTTCATAGAGGTTAGGTGTTTGTATGCTGTAAATGAAGCTGTCGGTGTCCCTGTACAAAAGTGATATCTTATCATTGAAGAAGGGTTTTTATCACGTCGTAATGAAATTCGAACATGTAAAGTTTCGACAAGTCGAGAACCGTTGCGCCAACGTAAATTGGTTTTCTGAATTTCATCAATTTTATATCTAGATTGAAAAGTGCCAAATTCTCATTGTAAATTTTTCTCGACTTGAATCTAGGATCGGCCACCCACTTCATGCATTTATTTTTATCTGAAACCAATTTCACGTCTACATGATTCCGCACGTTTTCCATCGTCTTGCCATACACCGTGTTATTCATCAATTTAAAAAAATCTTTGTCCAAATGGGAAGTGGCAACTGTCCTATGTTGCGTGTTTGTTTCAATGTACGGTTTGAGCCACTCGGAATGTTTAAACCTGAGGACTCTTCTAATATTCGCTTCCTTAGCACCCTTCCCGATCAAGAATCGGAGATTCGAGTAATGAACAACGTATCTCTTTTTCCCCTCTAGAGTCAATAAAAGCTTGCATTGATTAGAATGAGGAGAAGATTTGAACTCGGATGCCGGTGGTAAATCGCTGAACAGATCGTGTAAATGGTCGGGGAATTCGATATCCACCTCTGCGAAGAAGCCATACTCGCTATCATCGAAATTTTCTATATCTATTGATGCCCATTCGAATCCCCCGTAGGGAAGTTTCTGTACCATGGCATGTCCGTAGAGATTATTAACGTCGGCGTAGAAGATGTAATTCGATGCTCGATTTGAATCATAATCTTCTTTCATGTGCACGTTGTTGGCTTTTGCATATCTCTGTACACATTGTACCATCCCGCCCCGAATCCCCCTCTCGATGAAAAGTAACATGTCCATGTCCGATATCAGTTCCAGCTTGACCTTTGTCTGGAATAACATTGCCGACCACGCTAATCCCAGTAGGCTGTAGAAATACGCTGTATCTAATTTATAAATATTCGTTGCCGTTTTCCTGAACGCTTGAAAAACATCCGCGAGTATCGTTACGTCTAATTTTAAGTAGGCATCGTGGTAGTCTCCGAGTGTCCTACATTCTAATTTCTCCCACATGAGTTGCGCGTGTTGGTATTCTTCGTCCGTAATTCCTTTCTCTCTGAGTCTGCTGTAAAATTCTCTTGGAAGTGGGAGAGCGTCGTCATTAAATTTAGAATTATCACTAACGTATTCGTAAGGATAAATCCCTTTACGTCTAACGAGTTCTATGCCTACGTTGGGAAAACTAGCTTTTGTAATTTTGAATTGTTCGTCTAAAGTGTTTGCTGGCAAGAGCGTCCAGGCTGGCAGAGAGAAATCTGTATGAATCCAGAAACCTCATCTCGACGGTATTTTTAGTCTCAGGAATCATAACTTTCTTTCTTATAGAGATGTATCGTTCTTCGTTTTGAGCAAGAATATCTATTTTTTGAGTGTCGTATCCGAGTCTCCTAATTAAGGGATGAAAGTCGTAATTAGAACCATTGTGAAAGAATATGGGGACGAATTTTGGTTTTTGGATTTTGAGGTTGCATGCATTACAGATTCCGCTTATGAAGCGACCGTCCGTATGCGAATGGTGAAACAATTTCCGATTGTCGTCAGTGAAGTGGTTATCACACACAGGACACTTGACAGTGTCATAGTAATTTTGAAGTTCGATAGCAGATAACGGAAGCATCGGTTTCGATGTTTGCAGCATGCATCCAATTTTCCCAACCTCCTCGACCATCTTTTCGAAGAAGCGTTCGATTGCATCGGGTCCTCGGTATACGTACGGTTCATCTATTTTATCCTGTCGCACGACAACGTAACCGAAACTGTTTGGTTCGTGAAGCTGGTAAGGTGTGGTGGAAGAAACTTCGGGATCCGGATCGCAGTATGAGAGTGGTTTGAGGAACGCCTCGAAATCAGCAACGATGATGGCCGGAGGTTCCAACAATGCCTTGTGCATTTTGAATTCTTCCACTTCGTTCTTTTCGGGCATCAACATTCGAACCGGTCTGTTGTTACCGCAATAAATTTTATGTTCGGCAAGTTTATCGATAGCAATCAGACGTCCAGTGTATTTTCGATAATCGACTCGTTTTATATCGTTGAATGTGGTTAGACATCTCGGGCAAACTTCGATGTTGTTTGCATACTTGGTAGTTTGACTTCTGACCAAGCGTGATAGAGAACGAATTAGCGTGTAGTGATGAACATCCTCGTTGGAAATAAGAA